>NC_079421.1:3118673-3226173 GCF_026213295.1 Gadus chalcogrammus
CCAAAAATCTCATTGGCTAACAATGAGCCAATAGCTGCTTGCGTTCCAACCAGCGTTCACGGCCAAGTATCCGTGGCCAGCCCGAACAACATCCAAAATGTAGAGATCATTAACGATCGACTGGAACATTTGAGATCTCTTCAAACGCATTCACAAATTATGAATTAGTTAATTAATTATGAATCTTTTGAATATTGCAAGCTTATTTATTTAGAATTAAACATAAATATCGATTTATTGCTGTAATAAATAAGGACAAAAGAGGGATGTGAAACCGAGAGGTGTAGAGACGGAGATGCCGTGGAGAGACCGTGACCTGCTGCAGCGAGCCGTGTGGCCAGTGGTGCCTAATGAGTGTAATTGAGTTGCGGTGAAGTGTTTGGAGGATAGGACGAGGAAACAAGCTTCTCATCACTGCAGCTGTAAGAGACTCTCCCCTTTGGCCTCATTAGCTAACACTCTGCATCAGATGATCCGAGTTGTGCGTGTGTGAGTGTGAGGAAACCAGGCATATGCATACGCTCTGCAGTTCAAAGGAAGTATCCATGGCAGTCTTTTGGTCCATCCGTCTCTCATTCATAGACCATAGACTTTATTTGTGTTATTTGTCTGTGATTACCTTGCATTGAGTCACTTCAAGGTTCGTGCCGGGCTGATGAATGCTACAGGTGTTGAGTTGTTGTTTGTTTGACTTGAATAGGAGGGTTCCAGTCTCAGCGTTCTTAGAAAACCCTCTCCTTGTGTACTGCGATTGGCCCGCCCTCAGAGAGCAACATACACAGACTTGAAAACATGCATGAATGTAAAATGTAGACGTTTGTAGATCTGCTTATTCTATTGAAATCTCCATAACACTACGGTGTTATATAACCCTCCTTGTTACCGTTATACTTTCGTAAAAAAACATCTGCTTAGAGGAGCCTACGTCTTCCTCGAAAAACCATTTATCACCATATTGAATCAAGGTAATTGAGGTATGGCAGCTGCTGGCAAGTGTTGCCACACGTGACACTGGTGCAGTCGGGCTCAAGTATCACACAGTAGGGCAGATGTTTGGGACTTGCTTCTTCGTTTTGAACTGACACAAAGATTTGTAAAGGTCTGTTGTTATGACAGACACCGGGATGTCTACAGATTTTTTAAGAAAGATGCTATTCTACATGTTTGACGTGCAGATGTACTGCATGTGTGAGAGGGGGAACGTAACATGTGCTGCAGATAAAGAGGTTAAACAGCAAACAGTAAACAAAGAAAAACCCCAAGAAAAATGTGAACATATGAAGGGCATCAAGTCAATCTGGGCATCTGAAGTAGTCCAACATGAGATGGAATCCTAACATTGTAAGCTTTGGATTTCCTGAACATGCCACAGCTACAGCAATACAGCTTCGTCAATAAACAGAAAGCATTCAGCTCCAGATCTTTTGTGAAGGGTCCCACTCTGCGGCCCGGACGCTCCTTGAACAAAGGGAGATCGGACCTCTGCAGCTCTGGCTCCTCGGCCGTGGAACAGCCTTCCGCTGAGCATCACATCGGCTGACCGGCTTTACAGGACGGCCTTTCCTCCCACGGAGTCCACCTCTGTGGTCATGAGCTGGTCGTATATTTGTCTATTGTTTGGCTGTTTGTCTTTGTGTATGCATGCCATGCATGTGTATGTGTATTTATGTGTATGTGCATATGGTTATATATGTTTGCATCAAGTACATGCACAATTTCATTATATTGCTTATGTTTTTTTTATTGTTTTTGTTTTTGTGTAAAAGTCTAAACATAATGATTGTTGTTTTTCGTGTGTTATTCAGCTTGTCCCTGTGTTTTATTTGCAAACCATTCCTTTAGGGAAACTTGGTCCTCCGTTTTCACCAGGTCCTGACTGTATTCAAAACATAATTATAAGTTGCGATTGGGATTCATACCACTTTGGGGGGGGGCGGGGGGGGTATGAGGGCCGGGGTTTGCAGCACTCCAACGGCATACTAATCAAGTGTGCTTGGCAAATATTGTCACACAAATATTTCAAGTGGCGCAGCTAAAGGTGGAACTATTTGTCGCTGGCTTAATTGCTCACTCATTAAGTGTTATTCGTTTGTGCCTTTTGGTTCATGTCAAAGTGTAAAATAAATGGTTGCCTGATCACATGCACCCACAGACTCACCCCGAACGGCATGTGTTGCAATCTCAGCTTCACACTATTATCACAAAGCTAACTTTATTGTAGGTTTGTATTATGTCTAAAATGTAATATTATGATGTGTCATTGCACTCTGGTTATCAGTACCCGAGTAGAATGCCATAGTAGGTAATTTACAAATCACGTATTGTAAATGTAGCATTCATTCTCCTATAATTTTCCTACCTCCCCAACCCCCAAACACCCTGACATGCTGCCCCCCTGAGTGGGTATGATTGACTGCAGGTTTGATAGGACCCCCCCCCCCACCTTCCGTCCTCCATCATTGGAGCAGACCTGAAACACGGTAATGACAGCATTTGGCACAGGGTCTGGTGCACCCGGACTACCTACAGGACACACGCATACAGGACACATACCAGACACACATGTAAACATGAGCACAAATACACACACACACACACACACACACACACACACACACACACGCGCACACGCGCACGCACGCACGCACGCACGCACACACACACACACACACACACACACACACACACACGCGCACACGCGCACGCACGCACGCACGCACGCACACACACACACACACACACACACACACACACACACACAAATATGCACACATAAACACATAACACATTCACTCCTTTTCTCCTCTCCTTTTCCACTATCTCCTTTCTTCCTCTTGTTGCTTCCTTCCAACAAAATAAAGCAATCATCCCCATATTGAGCAAAACCCAAGCACACAGATGAACAGAGAGAAGATATCACGTTGTCATTGGACACCACAAGGCTTGGAAAAATATGCCTTGATTATTGGTTTGGTGTTTTTAGTATAGTAGATAGTTTTGATTTGAACCGAATGAATATGAAATCCATTGGAATTATATATTTCTCATGATATGATATTGATTTAATGACTAATGTGATTAAACCATATGGATTGGATTATATTAGACTTGATCTGGGCATTTATCACTTAATTCACACACTGACAGCTCCTGATCCGTTGATGGTCGCTGGACTCCTCGTGCCAATCAAGCTCCAACCAGCATCCCTTTGACTGATGTTGGCTTCTCCTCCTCCCTTCCACCTTCCTGTTCGTCCGATCACTCACGGCTGTTTTGACATGAAGACAGCGGCAAACATGCACGTGTTTTGTGCCAACCCATTGGGTTTGTCTGCATACACGTTAAGTATAATCAGCTTCACTTCAATCATTGGTCATTGTCGGCCCCTCTCCCTCCATCCTGAAGCCTTTCAAAAGATGGTCTTCAAGGAGTACATTATCCGAAAATTAGGAGCCAATTGAAATCTGACATTAAAAGCCTTTATAAACCTAAGACTTTACACTTGTCCTAATGCCCTACACGTAGAGGGCCCACCAAGGATTTCCAATCACATTTAAAATGTAGTTACCCTCTTCTTTTCACAGTGAAACAGTTTTTCTACGACCCCAGAGTTACAGGGCGTACAAAATAATTTGTTAGAAAATTATGTTTTCCTTGTCATGTTTTTGAATGTAGAAAAAAAGACAAACCTTTTCCTGTTCCTGGTGTGAATGAGACTCTGTGAAGCATGGAAAGTATACGCTTACAAGCCCGCTAGAATGGAAATGTGTTCTGGGTTTGCCATTCATAAGAAAATCTAATTTTAAGGTTGATTAAGCTACGGTAACCGATCAAAACGACTAACGTACTGCTTTTGGGCACATGGAATATGAAGTGGGTAAGGCTACGAGGTTCCTCCATAACTTACAATACAGCGTGACAGCATTTGTTATCAGAGAATATTGTTATCCCCTCCGTATGACGTTATATCTCATCTGTTTGTAGTCATTAGAATCAACGGTATTTGTAATGAGGCCCTCATTTCATTGGGCCACATTATACCGATTTTCTATAACAAATATAACAACACAAGGAATGTCTGTCTCTCCCCGGCTTAATGACGTATCCATATTCATCATAAAGGTATTAACGTCAATGAATCAAATCATAACCACGTGCATTTGGGCGGAGTGCCGAGTTGTCCCTGAGCGAGGCATCTCACCTGCTCCCAACGAGCCGGCGTTTTCCTTGCACGGTTGAATCCGTCGTCGGTGTTTATAAATGGGGAATAATTGTTCTTTGAGTGGATACTGGTTGGAAAGCTGCTGTGTAATTGGGGCCCATTTACCATTTACATTAAGTGTATGAATTTTATTGAAATAGACTGGTGGCTGGATGCATCTTCGGCTAAATTATTAGGCCAATTCTGCGTTTAAAGTATCACATTTTTCTATGTTACCCTATTTTTTGTATATGTTTATTGTTAACAGATGGAGGCAGAAGATTCCATAACAAATTCGGTATGTGCACTTGTTTGATGTTAGATGTACTGTTTGTTTTGACTGATCTGTTCTTTGACAAAGCATACTTGCTACAGATTTCCATGCTTCCATATTCTGTAGCAACAGCCTGATTCTAAAGTTCTTTGTACTCAAGTGTGTTTGCACTGATTGGGTGTGCTCTCTGTGAGTTGGTGGGACACCACCTCAAACAGGACTCCAATAGTGAGTAGAAGATCACAAACTAAGTGACCAGATCAGTCCCTGGAACTGGGAATATAGATGAAGAAAACGTGCAGTACCCATGCAGTTGGCCTTCAAAAGGTGACGATACACTGACGGCAAAAAGGTATGTCACTCACCATGGATCAAAATGAACCAACTGCAATAACGATATTTGCTTCATTCTTCACTCCATTGCACTCCATGTGTTTGGTATACTTTGTTTATTATGGAAATGATATTCATGTGGAAATAGATCACTTCCACATCATCCCTCGAAAAACACACACATCGCTGCACTAATATCAGTCTTCAGACCTGCACTCTGTGACGTTCAAAACTGGCTACCTTAGAGTTTGAATGCAAACATTTAAACTGTTGAGCAAATGGCAGCCATTTGTGTAATTATTTAAGCAGTGGCTACGCTACTAAGGGAGTGTGGTTCACTGAGGCACACTCACACACACACACACACGCAACACACACACACACACACACTTCCCTGCACACAACCTCTTGCAGGCAGACTCAGAATCTTGAGCCCATTTATTAACAGGTGTTACAAACAGGGATTCCATAACTGCATTCCCAGAATCCTGCATTGTGAAAGTCTTCCTTTTTTTTTTTTTTTTTTTTAATGTACAATGGCATTTTATGCTACATACAAAACAACCGTAGTATTTTTCAGGAGTCCACGACCACCCTGCCCGTTTTGACACACAAAAGTAATTTGACACTTCTGGGATGAGCCAATGATTCATCTGTTTGGAAGGTTTTGTTGGAGACAAACAAAGAATCTTCAGGCAACAGATGTGACAGCTGTGACTGCTCTCTCTCTCCTTCGTCTGCTGGGTCCTCTGTGTTTGCCTACCTGCTACAGGTAGCCAGTGGGCGGGGCTGAGAGGCTTGTCAGCTGATGAGGTGCACCTGTGCAGGTCTGCCACGCAGGCTTTAGCCAGTCTCTCTCTTTCCACAGAGGCAGGTGGGCTTGGGTTCTGTTTAGGGTGGTTCCTTAAGGTTTTGGACCCTTGGATTGGTTCCGTGTTTTGTTTTATGTTAACACTATTCAGCATCCCCACAGCACACTTTCCACTGGCATATACATAGGCTAGTCGATTGTGTGTTTCGTCAGTAGTTCAGTTGGTTGGTCACATAAGTTGGTTTGTTGTTCAGTTTTGGTTTGTTGCTTTTTGTTTGGGTTTTTCCAACATGGTAAAGATGGTTTGTTGTTCCCAGTATTTGTTTTGTCTGTCTGGGTTAAGTTTCCTCCGTTCGGGCTCATTCGGTCCTTGTGATTTTGGTACTGGTTTTTTGTCCAAACCATATAATCGCACATTTTCTAATCTTTCATACGCTACACTAATTCCTTTACAGATTTCATGATACTTACTTTATTCTAATAAATAACTTTATCCCTTATCATGTGTGGATCCCGATCTTTGCTCTGACCCGAGCCTGGTCTTAATGCAGCCAAGGAGATGGATATCAACACGATGGGAGAGCATTATGAATAATTATTAGATGATTGTGTTGTACAATAAAACACAGTAAAGATTCAATATAAATGGCAAAATAAGGATGGGATTTTATTTGAACAATAAAATATGTGTTTGGCAAATTATGGAGAGGCTGAGATTATAGATTTCATATTCAAAAGGAGAAGGGCTGAACAAATGTGAGATATATATATATAAGAAATATAGGCCTGCTCAAAGCCCAAATCATTGATTACATGCCCAATTCAATAATAAGAAATTTGAATTTGAATGGTAACAATTTCGTCTGGTGTTAAATCCTCGTTCTCGTTTTGAACGTCTCACTCATGGCCGATCACAGTGTGTTCTTTCTGATTAGCTCTTAATTGAGATCACCTGTCACGCACCCCTCTATTTAAGGTGAACACAATGGGTTTGATTTACTTTTTGCATCAGCCTCTGTCAATCGAGGTTGAGTTTAGCGAGTGTTGAAAGTTTTTGATCTAGATTGCAGACTATTGTCACTTTATACAAACTGCAAGTATGCGTCGTTGCGTGTTTGTTTTTGTGGGCATTTGACTGAACAGCCCAGACCAATATTGCTACCATCATGGCACTTCGGAACAGACCACCGCAGTGAGTAAAAGTTATTTTCCTTTATTAAATGTTGAAGTTTTTGGGCTGTTTCCTCAGACACAAGCCATCAGTATCCCTGCTCTTTGCACTTTGACATGCATGTCACCTGTGATGGAAAATCCACATGTTGTATTGTTTTGGTCTATGTATGAATTTAAGTTTTGTTGCTATTCTGTGTAATTTAAGATAGGGCCTACGTTCTACTCCATGCGGGTCATTTAAAGTGCAAACCGTCAGGGGTAGAGAGATGCATTTTTTATTGCCTGCCCTTTCCTATGTTTCTTGTCTTGTAAATCACCTTCCATGCAATCCTTTGATGTGTGGGCCTGATTTCTCGACCCCCTGGCCAGCGTCAACAAAGCCATGGGGTCGATGGCACGGCCGCTACCCCCTCCAATGCATACACCACAGCTGCAGTTGTAAAGATAACCATCTGGTACACAAAGGCTTTTGGTATTGGGGGACCACCCCCTAATAAACCCAAACGAATAAGAACTCATTGGTTAGAAGAATCAGTGGACTTTCCTCTAAGCGTGTCTTTAGAATATGAAGTAATGCGCCGTGAGAGTTTCCATCTGAGGCCTCAGATTATTATTATTGTATGCCTGTTTTTTATTGTTTGTTGATGCATATTGAGATGTATCTTTGTTAGTACTTTTTAATACAAATATATGCGACCAGCAATTGCCTACAAGTATTGTGTGCTTTTTTGCATCCAAAGATCTCATCTGTCTCAGACGCAATATCTAATAGAGAAATTGCCACGACAATTTGGGGGCTCGTCCGGGATATCTAACCTGAAGATTCTACGAAATATCGCTCCAAAACAGGTCTGAGTCGAACTCGGTCCCAAAGCTCTACCCCGCCTCCAGGTGACTGTAACCAGACTAATGGGGTCGAGGAGAGAGTGCCTGTGGGGGATAAACTAAGGCTTCTTCAGTACGGTATCCAGAAGGAAACAAAAGAATTCGAGCAGGTGAGATCTCAATACTTCTGTAGCTTGAAAATACTTTTAAGCTACATAAAATCCGTTATAAAAACGGTATATACTGTTTTGAAAACGTATATTCGAACAAATCGGCCACGTTCGAACTTTGTTATAGGAACATACGGTAAAGCAACTCCGGTGAAGTTCCGTCAATATATGAACTATATGTTATATATGTAACAGAAAGGGCAGGAGGGTCTGTCAAAGCGGTAAAGGGAAACCCGTTATGCGCTGTTGGGGTCACATTTATATATAGATAATAATAATAGGTATACATTCGTTAATAAATATTTATATGTGTTATAGTAACAAGGAGGTTACGGGTATATTATATAATTTGTTCAATAATAACTAATAGTGTGAAAGGATCTAAAACATGGGTAACAAATCTGGAAAAACGGAGATAACGGGACCTGCGAAGGTGATGTTGGAGAAGCATGGTGAAGCGGCTCTGGAGGGTTTAAAATATTGGTGCAAACTGGGCTTTCCTGAAATAGGGAGTTTTAGCTTAAAACGATTACAGGAGTTAGAGAAACGATTGTTGGAGTCAGAAATGAAAAAGAAAAGTTCCAAACTATGTTGGTGTGCATTTTATTTGTGGGAAAGAGAGGGCCAGGATAGAAAAAAAAATCAGCCAGGGACAGAGAGCGTAGAGAGTGTAGGGATTTTTAATCTCAATGTCACCCGAGATATAGACCCGGACCTGGACTGCACCGGCGGACCGCGTGCGAATCCCCCTTCTCCTCCTCCGTATGACAACGCCCATGAAGCCGTCTCATCGGACACTCTCTACCCTGGCCTCGAAGAAGAGGTGTGTCCCCCGAAAGAAGAGGAGAAGGCTCCCGCTCGCAGCACGAGGCCTGCAACTCGAAGCCAGGGGAATGCTCCACAATCATTCCAGCAGGCGACGGCCACACCGACCAAGCGGGAACCCGTCGCCAGCCGCTTGAGAAACCAGGGAATGGCGTTCTCCCCAACTCTTAAACATGAGGACGTGATGGATGGACAATTCCCCATGATCGAAGTACTGAACCCCCAGGATGGGAGTCCAGCATACGTTTTCCGTGCATGGAGACCCAGTGACATTAAGGACATAGCGGAATGGCTCCCAGACCCAGCTGCAGTGGGGGGGCCTGCCTTCGCCACATCCCTCCTTGAGTTGATCCAACAACACAAGGCATCCATCAGTGAAGTGCGCCAACTCTGTGCGTACAGACTGACCCTAAGGTGGGGTCGTATCCAAGGCGACATGCCCGGGAGGGACGAAGCGGATTTAATGTTCAATTGGGATCAAGGGTCCGTGTACCGCCGGCTGGTAGAGGGACTGTGTGAACGGGCCAGGGGGGCGTTCCCCATGGTTAGAGATTGGACCGCTATTCGAAAGATCCAACAAATAGAAGGCGAGACGGTGGCTGACTTGATGGACCGCGTTGAAAAGGTGTTCAAGATCCACGGGGGACTGCCTGTACCAACCGACCGAGTGGTTCAGACTCCGTACGAAGAAAATCTCACCGCGGCCTTCCTGGATGCGTTGACCGACAAAATATCGGAATTCATAGAGACACACTGCATTGGGTGGCGTACCGCCAGACTTGATTTGATTATAAGTCACGCGACCCACGCAGAAAACCTTTTCATGAAGAAAGAAAAGTTCGGGAAGAATAGAAAAGAAGAGACAACCAAGAAGCTCCAGCTCGCCCAACTGAAGGACCTGAAGCGTCCTAAGTCCATCCGTCGTGAAAGAAACCAAGGAACCGACCGGCCAGAAGGGAGAAAGTTCACCCGGGACTGTTATTATTGTGGCTCCAAGGATCATTGGTTAAGAGATTGCCCCGTCAGAAAGGAGAGAGAAGAAGAAGAGGACGACTGGAAGTCCGCACCTTCCCGTGAAGTGACTGTAAATCACCCGAAGGGCAAAGATGAAAAGAGAGGCAAAGATGGAAGGGGGAATTCGTATTGACGGGACGCCGGAGCAGGACAGGTCCAAGGAGGAGGTATGAGCACCATAACACAAACACAACAAACACCCGAACTGTTAGGCTCAGCGTCACAACGCTCACAAGCATTACACCCAAATAATTGTTGTATGGTTCTCACCAGCCTTACGCGACCTGATCAGCTCCCTCAGACAAACATAAATGTAAATGGTAAAGAGACAACATTCCTAGTTGATTCAGGGGCAAATCATTCAGTATTGTCCTCCAAGGAATGGAAATATGTAACAAAACTGAGTGGTCGTGTCATACAGGTGGTTGGGGCGGGCGGACAACCCTTTAAGGAAAAATTCACGGTCCCGCTCTCCGTACGGGACGGCGATAAACAACTCAAACATTCGTTCCTTCTGTCAGACCAATGTCCGACAAACCTGTTGGGGAGAGATTTAATGTGTCGCCTAGGGCTGAGTGTCATTTGCACCGACGCGGGCCTCACGGTTACCTCCAATGCAAGCCCCAAGATCCAAGCATACTCGTGTGTGGCACGCACACCAGGGTACTTTTATTCATGGGACTTGCTGCGAGAGGGACCGGGAGCAATAGCTGACATACTGATAACGAACGCACACCACTGCATGCAGAACCAGCCAGAAATACAATACATGCCCACAGATAATTTGCATTGTACTGCCAGAATGTCTTATGATGGACAAATAGCAGAAGTGGAGGAACAGTGGTACAAAGACGATTGTAAAACAGCTGTGTTGACGGGGCAGTTGCTGCTTTGGAATGAGAAATGTTGCATGTTAACCGTAGCTTCTAATGAGGAAGTAAAGGGATTCTTTCGAATCCCAGGCTCAGCACCACATGTGTCCCTTGCAAAAACCCCCGACATGACATGGGCTGAATTGGGCCCATGGGCAGTGAAAGGGGGGGGAGCATGTGATTGGATACCAGACCCGCATGGTCCTGAGGGACAATATTTCTCACCCGCAACGGGTCTGAGACACAGAGCGTGGGGTGGAGCTTTCGAAACCCGACACTCGGTGCAAAAAATGCGAGGTGCTACGGGGGAGTCACCAGAGTACTTGCTCCCACAGATGACGGTGGACGACCCACGATTGGCTGAGGTCCCACCCACCCTGTGGGCTAAAAGCAAGTACGATGTGGGCTGCATACGAAATGTGGAGCCCCTAACGGTGACTCCCAAATCAACATACAGACCAAAGCAACCACAATACAGACTGCGCCAAGAGGCGATTGATGGTATAACACCTGTTTTCAACTCATTGTTGGAAGCCGGTGTTATAATCCCGTGTCCGTATTCACCATGCTGTACCCCAATATTCCCAGTGAAGAAGGCACCAGTTGAAGGCCAACCTACCGCGTGGCGGTTTGTGCAAGATTTAAAGAAGGTAAACGATGCAGTGCATCCTAGAACACCCATTGTTCCAGATCCTCACACACTATTAACACAGGTACCTGGGAATAGTAAATGGTTTTCAGTGGTCGATTTAGCAAACGCGTTCTTTAGCATACCAGTGGATCCTGCGAGCCAATTCTGGTTTGCTTTTCAATTCAATGGTAAGCCATATACGTGGACTAGAATGCCCCAAGGGTATTGTGAATCACCGGCTGTTTTTTCAGCAGCGCTCCACGACAATTTGGATCATTTAATTTTACCGGGGGGGAGCACATTGATTCAATATGTAGACGACCTCTTAATTTGTTCCCCTGACCCCGACGTGTGCAAACAGGACACTATTGTATTACTACAGTTTTTAGCCAGTCAGGGCCACAAGGCCAGTGTAGCTAAACTACAGTTTGTATTGCAAAAGGTAACATTCCTGGGCCACATCATCACGCCGAACGGCAGGTCCCTTAGCGAGGAGAGGATAAAAACAATTCAAAACATGCCAAAACCCATCACAAAGAAACAAATGATGGGCTTCCTGGGAACAACGGGCTACTGTAGACAGTGGATACTCGATTATGCAAATCTGGCACAACCACTCCAAGACATCACACACAGACATGGACTGACCCCAAATAACCACGTGACATGGACCCCAGAGGCAGACGCTGCTTTTGAAGACCTTAAAAAGGCCCTTATGGCTCCTCCCACTTTAGGGTTGCCGGACCACAAGCGCCCTTTCACACAGACTGTGGGGGAGCGAAATGGATACATGACATCGGTTCTGTTGCAAGAACATGGGGGCAAGATGCGCCCCATCGCCTACTACTCATCTAAATTAGATCCGGTGGCAGCAGGTCTACCACACTGTTTGAAGGCAGTGGCAGCAGCGGCAATGGCGGTTGCCGCCAGTAGGGGGCTGGTGGGTTACATGCCATTAACTTTGCTTGTACCCCATGAGGTTTCATCTATTTTGTTAACCCAATGTACATCGCATCTAACAGCATCACGATTCTTGTCATACTACAACGTGTTGCTTGCAATGCCTAACATTACTTTGAAAAGATGTACTGTATTAAACCCAGCCACCTTGCTGCCAACCCCTGAAGATGGGGAACCCCACGATTGTGTGGCCACCATTAACGAGGTGTGCACACCACGGGTGGACCTGTCAGACACCCCACTCCCAGCGGGGAATGATGTTCTGTTTGTCGATGGTTCAAGCCGGAAGAATGTGATCACAGGTGTTAGTGAAGTGGGCTACGCCATTGCCACGCAGGACTGCGTGGTGGAATCAGCAAGGTTACCATCTAACCTTTCAGCCCAGGCGGCTGAGCTGTTCGCCCTGACCAGAGCGTGTATACTTTCAGAGGGTAAACGGGTTACCATTTACACTGATAGTAGGTATGCTTTTGGTGTTGTTCATGATTTTGGCACACTATGGAAAATGCGTGGCTTCCTCACATCCACGGGCCAACGAATTAACCATTCACAATTGGTTGCTAATCTACTGGATGCTATCCTCTTACCCACTGCCATCTCTGTTTGTCGATGTGAAGCACACACAAGGGCTAAGGACTTGATATCCAGGGGAAACGCTCTGGCGGACGAAGGTGCTAAGGCGGCTGCCAAAGCCCCGCTTGCCTCCACCTTGCAGATGACACAACTGACGCCCACAGTTACGATCGAAGAACTGGCGAAGGCTCAAACCAGGGCCTTACCCGCAGAGCGTCAGTTGTGGAAATCAGCTGGTGCAACATACCGCATGGGGTTGTGGTACGGTCCTAATGGGCGCCCATGCTTACCTAAATGTTTGTTCCCTATCTACGCTAATATGACACATGGTAGAGACCACGTGTCAAAGGGGGGAATGGTAGATAGCATTGACCAGCACTGGTATACACAAGGATTTTCAAACTATGCACAAAGTTTTTGTGCAAAATGTATTGTGTGTGTCACCAACAACATAGGAAGAGGAAAGAAAGTAGCACCCACTAGCCACCCACAACCATCACTACCATTTGATCACCTGATGATGGATTTTATAGAGTTAGCACCATGTGAGGGAAAGAAGTATTGTTTGGTGATAGTTGACATGTTTTCCAAATGGGTTGAGGTATTCCCCACCAAAGCGGCCGACTCTGCGGCCGTGGCCAAAGCCTTGATCACAGAAATCATCCCAAGGTGGGGAATCCCAAAGAAATTGTCCAGTGACAATGGTTCACATTTTGTGAACCAAGCCATCCAGCAGTTGTCCAAGTATGTAGGAATTGATCTACGCAACCATTGTGCGTACCACCCTCAGAGTGGTGGGGCAGTGGAGAGGGAGAATGGTACTCTAAAGAACAAACTGGCCAAAGCAGCTGCGGATACAGGTATGTCATGGCTAAAGGTCTTGCCACTGGTCCTCCTGGCCATGAGAGGACGCACCAGAGTAAAGGTAGGTCTGTCCCCTTATGAAGTCCTAATGGGACGGCCGATGCCAATGGGGACAGGTGCACCACACAACAGCAACTTGAACACAGAAATTTTTCATCACGACATGATTGATTATTGTGTTAACCTCTCTCGGACTTTGCAATCCATCCGTATACAGGTGAAGGAGGCATTACCGCTGTCCAAGGAAGGGCAACTCCACGATCTACAACCAGGCGATTGGATTGTGGTGAAGGATTATCGAAGACGGACCTGGAACTCACCAAGGTGGTTAGGACCATTCCAAGTCCTTTTGATCACATCATCAGCTGTCAAGGTAGCTGAGAGGGCCACCTGGATCCACGCCAGCCATTGCAGACGGGCACCACCACTCACACCAACGGTCATTTCCGACCCAACCGGTAGCTGAGAGGGCCACCTGGATCCACGCCAGCCATTGCAGACGGGCACCACCACTCACACCAACGGTCATTTCCGACCCAACCGGTAGCTGAGAGGGCCACCTGGATCCACGCCAGCCATTGCAGACGGGCACCACCACTCACGCCAACGGTCATTTCCGACCCAACCGGTAGCTGAGAGGGCCACCTGGATCCACGCCAGCCATTGCAGACGGGCACCACCACTCACGCCAACGGTCATTTCCGACCCAACCGGTAGCTGAGAGGGCCACCTGGATCCACGCCAGCCATTGCAGACGGGCACCACCACTCACGCCAACGGTCATTTCCGACCCAACCCCCTAGGCCGTCACCCCAACACTGAAACAGGGTGAAGTGCTGTTCACTCACCCTCACACAATCACGTCAGATCCAGGCCCAGAAACTTTCTCTGGCCAGGGGAGAGACGCGGCCAGAATCGACATCAATCAACATGGACACCAGAACCAGACGACGACAATCCGTTCAGAGGCTCGGATGGAGGATCCGAGGAATCATTTGTGGTCTTGTTGTTCTAAGTGCAATTATGTTTATTCCATCATTTTTAACGTGCAAACCAGTAATGACACCAGAACCTCATGTAAATCCAATATCGACGGGAATAAGGGCCAAGAGAGAGGTGGGACCTGAAATTGAAAATTCAATAATTCGGTTAATGCACGAGACAGTAAGACATCTAAACAAAACAAATTGTTGGATGTGCATGCACATACCCAGCAGTGCTGAAGGGCCGGTCGTAGCTGCAGTTCCGCTTTCCCACCTACAATTTCTAACTGTGAATTGGCGAAACTTAACATCAAATAATTTAAACAAAGCTTGTGATGACCCAAAAGATGCAGCCTCGTTACAAAAATATTACATAACAGCGCCAGATATCGTCAACAAGATAGAAAATGTCGCGAGAGAACACACCCCGCAGGGATGCAATCAAACACGGATCATCGGGATGGCGATAATATCAAGTATAAAAGGAAACTTTGGTAATCTATTAACAGTGAAGTCATATCATGCGCAAATTGACTGTGTGGCTGGTGAAAGCGGAACACACTGTAACTGCCCACTTGTAGGAGCAATATGCAATAGGTCGCATAATATTCCCAGGATCGAGTGTTCAACGGTGCTGACCTCATCAAGATTAGCACCACCAACCCTGCGTGCGACCCGATGTGCAGAAACCAGGTGTGAACTTCCACACTCCACTAACCCCACGTTAAAAGAAAAAAAAACCTCTCGTCATCAGTTCACAATAACAAAATTGTTTAACGTTACGAATTGCATAAATATTACCCAACTCAATCTGAACCCCAAGGACGTAATCCATCTGGAAAATAGCAATTGCATTGGCCAATTGCACAAATTGTCCCTGAACGAATCAATACAAATCAGTCCTAACTCAGTAGTTTTACCAACCGGAGTGTTCCTCGCATGCGGCAGGAAAATGTATAGTTTTGTACCGAACCGTATGGAGGGTACATGTTACTTAGCATACGCAGTACCAATGCTTCGTGTGGTGACCCAGCAAGAAATACAGGTGTTAGACGGACACCATGCCAAACACAAACGTGATCTCCAGAGATTTCTAGGCATGATAATACCTGGATATGGGGTGTATTTAAATCAACAGGAGACAAAGGCCCTATCCACCGCATTAGAGGCTCACATTAATAGCACGGACAGGGTCGTCACGGCCATGTCAACACAACTCGAGGAGGTCACTAAGGTGGCACTCCAAAATCGCATGGCATTAGACTTAATCCTTGCCTCAACCGGAGGTGTGTGTAAAATTATTGGCTCGGAATGTTGCTCATACGTACACTCAGCGAATCTATCTGTCGTGAAGTTCCACAGGGAAAACAGCAAGGCCATTAATGACCTTGCTAAAATTACTTCCTGGGATATCGAAAGTGTGTTCGGGAATTGGTTCTCAGATTGGAGTACACCCTTTGTAAGAAATACGATAATGTTTTTTGTAGCCCTATTGATCATTGTAATAATACTAATTATAACAATTGCGTGCGTTAAAGCTTGTGTGAAGCAATTAACCACAGCCGCGGTCTCCCAATTTATAATAGTTGAAACAACGCAAAACAAGTACCCAGCTTTGACGCGGGTAGCTGGAACATACCCTGCCTCGGATTGGAATAGTTTAAGCAGTGAGGAAGAGGAGTAACGAAAATCTATTCTTTCCTGAAATAGTCTGAACAACCTCCTATAAAAACGGAGAAGTGCTGATGGTCGAACATGATAGATTTTGAACATGTGCATGTTTTGATAAAGTGATCATTTTAATCCTAAAGGTTGCATCATTTTGTGATTATAAATAATCAAAGGGGGGAGTGTGATGGAAAATCCACATGTTGTATTGTTTTGGTCTATGTATGAATTTAAGTTTTGTTGCTATTCTGTGTAATTTAAGATAGGGCCTACGTTCTACTCCATGCGGGTCATTTAAAGTGCAAACCGTCAGGGGTAGAGAGATGCATTTTTTATTGCCTGCCCTTTCCTATGTTTCTTGTCTTGTAAATCACCTTCCATGCAATCCTTTGATGTGTGGGCCTGATTTCTCGACCCCCTGGCCAGCGTCAACAAAGCCATGGGGTCGATGGCACGGCCGCTACCCCCTCCAATGCATACACCACAGCTGCAGTTGTAAAGATAACCATCTGGTACACAAAGGCTTTTGGTATTGGGGGACCACCCCCTAATAAACCCAAACGAATAAGAACTCATTGGTTAGAAGAATCAGTGGACTTTCCTCTAAGCGTGTCTTTAGAATATGAAGTAATGCGCCGTGAGAGTTTCCATCTGAGGCCTCAGATTATTATTATTGTATGCCTGTTTTTTATTGTTTGTTGATGCATATTGAGATGTATCTTTGTTAGTACTTTTTAATACAAATATATGCGACCAGCAATTGCCTACAAGTATTGTGTGCTTTTTTGCATCCAAAGATCTCATCTGTCTCAGACGCAATATCTAATAGAGAAATTGCCACGACACACCGCTGTTTGTTAACCTAGATTTGCTGATTTGTATCTTGTGATGTGTGTTTTTCTTAACAGGTGTTAGATGAGTGACACAATCTATGGGGGGGCCCCCTTTGGGCCCCCCCATACCAACTTAGCCTTCAACCGTAGTGGCTTCCAGAGCCATCTTTCGCTCTTGGTCAGGTACAGTTACAGTTGCCCCTTCAATGTAGCAGCCTACGGGTTTCTGAAGAACCCTGCTTTATGTAGCATTGGAGTACAAATAGTGTGCAAAATGCTCATGTATTTGCACTAGCACTGGTAACCTGTAGATTAGCTTTCATGGGGGAGTAATAACAACGCTTAATGTTGGTTTGATTTGAATCACAGCATACCGGTAACCAAAATGCATGTAGTTTAACGTCATTCAGTGCTGTCTCGGTGTCAAATGTGTGTCTTACTTTAAGTCCACAAGACCCTCTGGTAAACCACGTTGGAACACCCCTGGACAAGGTGATGAGTCACTGGGTGTGTTAAAGTTTTGTTCCATTTTTCACTAGTTGGTTAAGGTTTGGTAGAATTGTTGTTTGAAGATTTGGATTACAAGCTTGACTCGGTTGATGCATTTGTACACTGTTTACCCTTGGATGTTTATGCAATTTGGCTTAATTCTTCCTCTGTAAAGCTGCATTTGACTATTCCAGGGTCGTTGTGTACAGGCTATCAATTGACCATGTTGACTAGTTCGTGGGAAGTTTTTTTTTACCCTTGGTTCCAATCCAACGTTTGCGACCACTTATGAAACTGGGCTGTGAACCTTGCAATTCTAGTTGCATATTTGCACACGCAAGCTTGTACAGTTGTGTCTCCATCACTAACACTAGCTTCAGCATTTCCTTGTAGGCCATTAACTGACTTGTGTATTGGAGCGATGTTTTGGGTATTTTAAGATACTTGCAAACCTAAAATAAAGCAAAATGCCTGTCTGGTGTGCAAGAGCAAATGTGTTGGCTTGCAGAAGTCGAGGAGTCGCCGTAGGTGGTAAGCCATGTGGAGGTTGTGGCAATGGAGGCTTGTGGTAGATCTGCCATCCAATAAAGGTTGCTTCTTCTGAAGCATGATTAATAGGCCTAGTTTAGTAAATTGAATTTATTCATGTAGAACTATAAAATCACTGCAGCCAGTAACTTGGATCGTAATATGTGGAAAATATTAGTCTTCATTTGTAACTACAGAATAATTAACATGACTAACTGGGTTGCTTCCATTTTCTAGCTAGGGGGACTTGACTGGCAACCTTCTGGTGATTCTACTGGATTAATCAGTAGAGGTACTTTGCCCATCAGATTTGATGGCATGACTACAGGGCGACAAAGACAATTATTCCCTTCCTATCAAAAGAGACTTCTAAAACATATCGGCTCGAACAGTTTTTAGATGAAGTTACTTCCATACACATGGCAGCCACCTATTAAAACACATTTGGGTGATTCCTATGCTTTTTATTTAAATTGGTCATGCTGCAAATTGACTATTTGTAGTTGCTCCATATTTATGCTTTGACAGCCTCACCTGCTAGAAAAGTCTATACAAATCGGCTAAATCTAAGGAACTGTTAACAGATGATGCTGTTACTGTATTTTTGGTAAATTAATAGCATCAAATGTTGTCACTCATACTAATGGCAAATACCCTTTCAGTTGGTGGTTCAACACTGATGTCTCTCTAGGCTTGAGGGAGAGCGCACAAGTAAATTACAAGAATGTCCTGGAGCAATTGGGAACACACTTTTATTTAGTCTACCTGACCAGGGACATCACATCATTGAACTATAGGTAACCTAACCCAAACGTTTCACTCTTGTTAGGTTGTCCTTTTCCCTCTTGTTTTAACCCTAAAGGGCTGAAAATATCAACATTTCAGGTGTTCTGTTTGGATAATGTGCAAAACTTGTGGCTTCACTAATAAAAATTAACAAATGTATTTTTCTTAATGTGGTTAAACTATTCAAAGATTTGTATGCAAAATATTTCTACTCAATTCGTGGTCAATGGAACTCTGAAATTGTTTAATTTGATAAAACACAACTATGGGTTAAAGGTATTTGCTTTGGGCATCTTTTGATATTTTTAGAATCTAGCTCCATTGCCGTTAGAAATGGTGAAGTCTCCCAGTACTACAAAGTGCTTCCACAAGTATCAAAGGATGGGCTGAAAAGGAACTGCCAACTAAGTCAATCTAACATGGGTGGAACGTTTCCATGAAAACTCTTGTTGGCTGCTGGTTCCCAATACAGCTCCACTGTGCATAGCCTGTGGCCTTGCATTTAACATTTTTGGACTTGTGGTGACTTTCACAAAAGCGAAATGACCCGCTGTTGAACAGGTTAATAAAATAAACAAGACATTTGAAACTTCAGCTACATTTGTATCTATTTGTACTGCCTTAGATTTGGTATTTCATAGTCTCTCCAACCTGCATGTCGTAGTCTCTTAGTGTAAAGTTGTTTCAGGGCATAAGAGCCTCTGACCTTTTGCCGCATGCGCAGAATTCCCCTCCTGGAAACTCGGTTGGAGTGTTTACATGACCAGCATAGATGGTCAAGGATTAGGTTCCCCGGGTGTCGTAATTGGGTTTCTTAAACGTGCAGCAAGCATGTAAACGCCCCCCCTCTGGAAGAAAACCTAAGCGTGACTCACGGTTGTGTATGCTACTAATAATTCCTTTAGTTTATAAGCTGTAACTGGATCCTTGTCTGGCCCTGCAGATTGCTGCCAAGGCCCCAAAAACATCTTCCCTCTCACCCCCGTGTGCCCTCTGCAACCTCCCCCCCGCCCCCGTTTTGTTCTCAGTCTTCTTGCGCTGAAGGGATTAAGTGTGTGTGCTAGCTTATGCCTCACTGTATGTTTGGAAGCTGTGCCTCCACATGCATTCTTGCCAATAGCATCTCGTAGTCGAGGGAGCCCAGGCACTCTGTTGTCTCTATATTCCGAAATCCTCAGGAACAATAAATGAATCACGATCGTAATGTAACATTGCCGAGGAGAGAGCCGGATTGGAACCTGTTGGTCTCTTTGACGCACAGGAGGTGATCCCAACCCTATCCCCCCCCCCCTAAGCCCTAGTATCCCCCACACACCTCATTCCCATTGCTCTGTGTTCTGCCGGCCGGGTCAGCGTCAGACTCAAACACTGTCAGAGGGCGCACCTGCTCCGTCGATTACATCAAATCAACATCACAAATTTGTTAAATGTGAAAGTCTTCACATTTAACGAATCAAAACTTCAGGAATATCTTCCAATAACATGGTTCCGCCGACAAAACATGAGCACACACCGTTACGAAGATATTGTTTGACCCTGGTCACCAGTTAGTCTTTCCAAACCAACTTCATTACTTACTCCTACTCAGAAAGAGACTGAAAGGAGCACACCATGAAACCATATTCAGTCGGCCAAAACCACTGTGATCATGAGTTGATGTGCAATGTAGAAGTAGTGGCAGTAAAAAAAGGCTTCTTACAGTAGGATGCCAGCTACAGAGACCATCTTCTTTAAATGGTTGTGATTCACAGTCTTGAACTGAGTTAATGTAGAAGGAGCTGTAGGCTACAGTGCTGCAATGCGTTGTGCATGTGGGGATGAATCACGTCATTGCAGTAAATTATTCTTCTCTCAATTGATCATTTCTTAGGATTTTGTAGCACCTGCATAGTGGAGTTTGGTTACGTGTGCCTGTACCTGGTTTAGGGTTACATGTTTATTTCTGTTCTTTATGATTGAGAGTTCATGAGTGTGTGTGTGTGTTTGTGTGAACATATTGGGTTTAAAAACTAATTTGATAAGTTTGAACTATCGATTTTCTATCCAAAGTTTTTAGAGGATAGAAAATGACTTTCTCGGAAATGCTGTTGAATTGTAATGTCTCTAGCAGTGAGACTTCACAAGTATTTTTGCTGTTGTATGCAAGCAAAAAATGACGTTTTCTTGTTGACAAAATGTACTTTCACATTTCCTAATTTGCCAGACACAACCTAGGCTGAGAACAACAGACAAAACGATGTGTTTATGCAGCGTAACTATACAGGAAATAAACTTCAGGTAACACTTTAGATTAAGGTACACATTAACCAGTTGCTTATTGGCCTTAAAGGAGATAATTCTGCTTGTTTTGACTTTGTTCTACAACTGATGAGAAAAAATAACCATTGCATCTCAATAGAACTGCACGTTAATCAAGGTGTAACCATCACTTAAGAATTAGGCACTAGTATATAATTGATTAAGGTGTTAAGAGGAGGCATTTTAAAAATAGGGAACCTGTGTGGGTTAATAAAATAAGATGTATGAATACTGGTGAATTAGCTATGAGCAAGTCCTCACTTAAGAATGGGGAAGCTATACTGCATTAGAAAGACTGAAGTTATTTGGACGGGATTTAAACTTTTGTGTTTTGTTGCATAAGAAAATACCATATTTATCAAGCAACAATGTATATTTATTCGGTAACCCTTTATACTAAGGTCCTTGTAATAAGCCTTAATTAATATGTTATAAGACCTATGCCTAACACAAATTAATTAACATTAATTTGTGTCAATAAGACTATATATTATAAGTGTTAATAATAACATAATAAACATGTTTATTGTGAGATTATAAGACTTTTATAGGCACTTATAAGTTTCTTATAGTTATTGAGTCTTACTAACCTTTACCAAGCATTTTTTATGCTTAAGGTTAATCAATCTTTTATTAAGCTGCTAATTATGCATTTTGCAGGGACGGGATCTAAAGCGGGAACAATGCTTATTAAGGTTAATAAGTCCTTTAATATAGAATCATAACCCACTTATTAACAGTTAATGAGTACGTTATCAAGGTTAATAAAAGGTCAAATCAAATAGACTAATAC
This sequence comes from Gadus chalcogrammus, assembly GCF_026213295.1. Classification (NCBI taxonomy): domain Eukaryota; kingdom Metazoa; phylum Chordata; class Actinopteri; order Gadiformes; family Gadidae; genus Gadus; species Gadus chalcogrammus. Next base: position 3,140,578 of record NC_079421.1, read on the forward strand.
TGTACATGCAATGTTATGGCGGTGAAACACAAAAACACGCTTTAAGACAGCTCTTTTGAAAAACCGCAATTATTTTGATTTTAAAAACTTTAAGAACGTATTCTTGAACATCAACATTTAAATAAAACGGACTAGACAAACCCGAGTCCGGCTTCTCCATGGCCTCGGGGGATGGTTGAGAATTCTTCTGGCTGGTCTTTCTTCTTACTCTTTAAAGAAACACAAAGAACATTGACCACAATAGACAGTTACACTGTAATCCATTTGGATGGTAAGCCGGTACGCGCAAGTTGTAAATTGCAAATCTCCCATTTCTCTTGCAGAATTTCAGTGAGGCACGCCCCCTTTGGTCATAGTATCTCGTTGCTTTGAAATGCCGCAAAAAAGCTGGGGGATTTGCAACTTACGACTTGCACGTACCAGTGTACCATCCAAATGGATTACAGCATTAGCCGACAGGTTACAATAAGCACTAAGTTTAGACATGGATTCATGACACAACAGTTAGAATTAGATACGTTTGGTTACCTTGTTTCATATGATAGCATAAGCTAAACGTTAGCTCAAATGTAGCACGCCAAAGTCGAATTTTAGCCAAAAAAGTTCCATAGAAAACAGCTAGCTAGAACCGGCTACTGTTACTTTAGCATTACATTCTTAAACGAGAGTAATCCTCCGCTTCGGACCTCTTCCTCTTATCCATGTTTTCTGTGCTTGTTCCTGTGTTTTGTCTGTCAGTTGTTGGTCTGGTGGGCTTGTGCTGACCATTCCGACATGTTCTCCAAACGTTCATCAAGCATATGAGTCAAGCCATAATCCACTTGCATAAACAGAATTTTTGGTTTAAAATTACCTTCAAAATAAAAGCCTTTAAAGGATGTATTATACAAGGCACAAAACAGATCACAGCTGCACAACATATGAAGACTTCGTAAACTTAATAAGCATTGTTCCCGCTTTAGATCCCGTACCTGCAAAATGCATAATTAGCAGCTGCTGCACCAGGGCACTTGGAGATGGACGGTACCGCTGGAGCCATAATCAAGTTCTTAAGACCATCGCTGAAGTCATCAGCGAAGGACTTGTGCGAAGAAGCGGTTCCGACCCTCCAAGAAAACCATAGCCTTTGTCAGAGCTGGGGAGCAGTCAACCCCTGCCGGAAGAACATGTGCAGGAATCCTAACCTCTGCAAAAGACTGGCAGCTGTTGGGGGATCTTGAGCATCAGCTGAAGTTCCCCAGCCACATTGCAGTCGCCACCCTGCGACCAGACATTGTCGTTAATACATTGACCCTAACATAAAGTGTAACCAAACTTCATAGTTGAAGACTAGAAGAGTGATGACGAAGAATAGGAAGGAGAGTGGGGATGCATGAATGCCTATAACAACACACAGTCAATTTAACGTCACCCAGAGCTAATTCCTTAAGAATTGCTTCTGTTTTGGCTGTCCCAGTTGATTGATTCAGATGAATACAAAATTATATTCAGAAAACAATGAAGCCCTGCATTATGAAGCTAGCGTTATGAAGCTAGTTTATGATGCTCTGCGTTAGGAAGCCAGCGTTGTGAAAATAGTGTTATAAAGCAGGCGTTATGAAGCTAGCTTTACGGCACGGCCAGTTGGGCGTGCATTTTAATGGCTTTGGATTGGTCAGGAGAACAGCGCCATGCCCTTGAGTGTCCAATTATCCTCGTTATGTGTGCTATTATACACATGAATGCACAGCCTGTTATAATTCAGAATGCACTAGACATACAAAGCAAGTGCTCACGTATATATAAACACAAACACACATGCACACGAACACACATAAATAGAAACACAGGCATACACACACAAAAACACCTCCCTACCTCCATACATGAAAACAAGGGTTGTATCCAGAATGCATTCTGTTGTAGTGGTGGTGCTGTCTATTCAGTGTCTTCATGGCTGCTGATGGTCTGCCATTTACCCATGGTTTTCTCCCCCTGCATGTGGGAATAACAACGTGTGTTTAGCAGTTCATCACACTCTGGCTCTCTCTGTTGTCATGGCTATTTCAGCTGCACTGTTTACTGTGTCAGCCTCTTGGGTCTTTCTCTCTGTTTGTTTGTTTTAAATTGAACTGTATTATGAACATAGCTTTAATGTAGTCAATCATCTTGCAACAAAGACCTGAAAGTATTTACCCATAACCTTAATTCATGTCAATTTAATTGTGTTTGTTATGACATTTCCTTGTTTTATCAATTATTTAGTTATTATTAATATTATTAATATCCAATGGCTTTCTTGTGGCCCCTTTCACAGTTTCAAGTGATGAATTGTTTCAATGTGCTTTTAATGGTTTGACGGTTTCAGTGGAAAAGATTCAACCAACTATGTTGTTTTCCATTCATTACGTTTTTCACACATAGCCATGAGTCAATGAGTCAGTATAAACATTGCTGTGCCAAAAGTGGGGAGCAGGGGCTTTTGCCTATTTTCTTGGGGAATAGGCCTTTACTCACCGAGCAACCATCTTGGTTGTAAACGCTACCATCAAGCATTCACAACCAAGATGGCCGCCATGTGAAGAAGGCCCATTGTGACAAATAGTCCCTTTATACCCAGGCGTCATCTGAGGACAAACAAAGGATTTGCTCATAGCACTAATTATGGGTCTGGGCGTTTTATGTACAAGGGCACGATTTGAAGTCATAAAAAACAATGAAATAAAATTTGCATGCCTGTAATTAGCGTCATGAGCCACCCCTCTGTCTATCCTACGATAACCCCTCTGCATGAAGGGTCTGTTCCTTTGTGTAGAAAGGTTGTGAACCAAAACAAGAAGAGACTTGTACTCCTAACTTCCAACTCAGCTACACATTCTCTGAGGACGGTGCGGACAACTGTCAAATGCAGAGGTCAAAAAGAATGAATGGGTCTGGAGTCAGCAGAAACTGGAGGGATTTGAAGTCCCTGCCAAGCAGTTTGCAGTGAGGCCAGACTGAAGGGAGTCTGGAGAGCCACGGGTCGCTACGTTTGGGGACCAAGATCCTGATGAGGGAAAGACAACGCTTGTGCAGGAGGGCGGGTGATTGTTGAAGTCACCCTCTTTCACACATCCTGAAACAGGGGGGGACTCTGCCAGATTCGGGGTGTTTGGCCAGGGGCCGTTGGCTTACAGCCATTAGGATTTAATAAGGATCTATCGTTGTTGTGACAACATTTGATATGGTAGGCAAGGTGTTAAGTTTGAAAACACTCAGTTTTTTCCCGGTGATGTGTGTGGTGACTTTAAGGTGCAGAACACAGTGGAATTCTAAAATAAGTTTCACTACCTATTGATCTGTGGAAATACTTCAAAGAACAAAGCCAAATGGTCAAAGTTTCCATTATATTCCAATGAATATACTTCACAATGACCTTTTAGAACCTTGTATACTATAGACCACGAATACCTTTGTGATCTACAATAGGCGATAAACAAGGTTAAAAGGTCAACATTTATAGGGTATTGTTTCAATCAAAGTTCATAGAGGTGCTATGCATCCGACTAGTACAGGTATGCAAAAAAACCATGAAGATGTCGTTTCCCCTCTGTGAATGTGAATGTTGAAGATCAGAATGGTGATGCTCACCCGGAGCTGTATTGATCTGTAAGTGGAGCCGACAGTGATATAATAACTACAGTCTCTCACGTTTAAATGGAATGGTACATTCTGGACATGAGATACAAACAACTCAAATGTCTGGGGGAAAAGTCTGAATACAGGATTTTAACACTAGCCTGACAGCGCCAGTCAAACTGCCAACTGCAATTCGTTTGGATCCCCTCCATTAATTTTTTCGATTTGAAAGTGGCGTCACCAACGGACGCAGACCAAAATGCCTCTGGACGCAATTGGATAGGCTTACAACTAATCATAGCAATGAGACGGGTCATGCAGCACTGAGCGTGGAAAACATTGTAAACAGAAGAAATGCTTGCAGCAGAGAAGAGCTGTGACTGCGTCGCATCGCAGGTCTGTGAACCAGATATGCCGTTTTTACTCTGAGAATCGCCGTACAGTTGACACTGTCTCGATGGCGGAAACAACAGAACGTTCTACACCAGCAGCAGCCATCTTTTTTTTTGAAAATGCCTCTAGGGTGTTATTCTGCACCATCATCGTATTTATCCCACCTCATGTTAGATAAACGGTTGTGATTGGTCGATCCATCTCGTACCGAGGGTAGCCAGACTTTATCGGCAGAGCAAATTAAACATGAGTCTGCGAGATTTGTCTGGTTCCCAGGCTGTGTAAATACTGTTTGGCATACTTGAGAGGGCTCAAGGGATAGGTATTGAAGATAAATGTTAGAAGTCTTACTCAATTCAATGTAACACTACTTTTACAGCACATTTTACATAAAAAGCACGAAAAATATTTATTTTCAGCCTCCTGAACGAATGATTCTTCCTTCTGTCAACTCGCTATTCCTGAGCGTTTGATGGACTATGCTTGAAGTGCCCGAAGGAAACTGTAACAGCTCTATGCAGACGGGCAGCCGTACAGGTCAGGTGTTCCAATTAACTTTTCCTTGATTTCCATTATTTTGGACCTCCGGAAAATGATCAGCAAATGCCACAGCATAGTGTTGCTCTCCTGTCTTACTCACAGTCAGCGCAAATGATTTAAGATTCCATTCTTTGTCAGTGAAGCGCACTGTGATGCCCCAGTCGTTGCCATTCCTCACAGAAGTCCGATGGTCCCCTGAGAGAGTGACGTGCTTTGCTTGCTCAAGCATGTTCATCCTCCGTGCCCTCTTGCCTTCATACAGAGTGTGTATTCTTGACATGGTGCCTCTTGAGGGTAGATTATAAGAGGTGTCTCCCGATGCAATTTGAATCATTTCTCTCAGTCCATCGTCTTCTATTATGCTAATTAGGCGGCAGTTTCTAGCTATCCAGTTAGCCAAAGCATAAGTCACCTTCTCACTTATAGGTTTCGTTATTTGCTGAGTACCACACTCCTGTCATTTAGATTGGCCAAGCCCTGTAGTTTTAGTGGCGTGTTTGGCTTTGAGGTGATATTTCAAAGACTAATTAGGTCTATGGTATGGTTAAATTCGGCTTTGCAAACTGTGCAGATTACCTAAAACTCCCTTTTCCTTTTCCAACTTTGGCGAGGATGTCTAATGGCCCTTGGATAAATCTTTCAAAATGATTGCAAATTGACTCTGTTCACTATGACAGCACTAATGTGTATATATATATATATATATATATATACTTTGTTCAATCACCATCTATTGAGAACCAGGAGGAATATGAAAAGGGCCATACAAGTGTGAATTTAATCTGTCCTGCGTGACGAAATATTGAGGGCGACAGCCGGCAGTCAAAAGAATAAAAGGAGACAATACTAGTCTAAACTCAAGTCTCCTGATGCCCATATGCCGAGTAAATAATGTCGGCAAGTTAAACACCAACCCAAACACACACACACACACACACACACACAAACATACACATACACACACACACACACGCACACGCACACACACGAACCACAGTCATACATATAAATGAGGCTGAATTATTGAACATAATCCAAAAAATACACCGAAAATATATATATTTAAATACGAAGGTCCCATCAAGATGCTGGTTTAGTGTTGGGGCGAGCAGAGCGCCAGGGTATGCTTGGTGTTTCAGGTGTGCAGTAGTTCCTCATTATATGACCACTGTTCTCCTTCCTTTAATGCGGCCGCTTTGCATCATTGAAGACTCCATGTTGCTCACACCAGCACTGACTGAAGCCTGCACCCAAACGTGTCTCTTCATGTCAAATATTATTGAACATTGAAAGTGAATGAGGCAAACATGCTTAATTCAACCAGTCCAAACCTGAACACCTCTGAGTTGCCAAATTCAAAAGGTAAAGGTACATACCCACACTCCCTGTCCTGTTCAATAAAAAATCTGGAATTTGGTATTGGACCTTATTTGACATGCTGAAGCTTTTTGGGGGTCCGTCAGGATAGACTTGGATGTACCTTGAATGTTCTGGAAAAGGTTGAAAAAAATGTGGTACACATACTTGTTTATACTGCTGGACTTGTTTATATGATTTTTGTTTTGATTGTTTTGAAGATGTCAGATTAATACAAAAGTAAGATTATGAAAGTCTCCTTCAGAGAACCACATCGACCGAAAACTTGTTGGGCACATCAAGGACACCCCGTTAGTTTACGTACCAAGTTTTGTAATTATAGCAAAAAACAATGACTTCACACAGGGTACATTTTTAACAACCACTGTTGCAGGTACTCAGCAAGCTACTTTTTATAATGGAAGTCAATGTGGAAAAAAAGCACTGACTTCCACTATTCTGAAAGCAAACAACTCTGCGTTGCCAAAGTTCAAACATGCATAGAAACCGCCCTTAAGCACGTCTCCGTGAAGTAAAGTACCTTCTTGGTGGAAATAGGCGCAAAAGGTAACTCGCAATCAAATAAAAATGAACAGGCCCATTATTCATTCAATCACAATTACGCTTCAAAGCGGCCCAGGGATTTGAAACATGGCGTGCTATCTCATTAGCTTCGCTAGCATTAGCATGCTCTTGGACAAAAAATGCACATGCGGTGACATATCGGCGCAATTAATTAATATATCATTAAATTATCATTTCAATCTTTTTCAACCTTTTGAATACCTACAAATGAAAGAAAAATGTTTTTTTCATTTTATTATTATTGTACATGCTGGTCATGAAGTAAAAAAAGATCCCTTTGCTAAACTATCTTTCCCAGCTCACACACTCAAACACGTACCACTGTTTCTTCTTTCTCTTCTTTCTGTCATTGCCGTCCTCAGTATTTCTTTCATACTATTTCATCATTGTGATTTAATTAGGGACAGTTCCTTCCAAGGCAGCCTATAGAGTTAGCCTGGGTGCACTCTGAGCCTTTCTTCAGTTTAATATGGGGCACAGGCTTTCAAAAGGGACGACCACATCACATTACGCCTATTCACACTTAGGGGACAGAGGGAATTGGACAAAAGAAAGCATCCCCATTATAATGAGATATTGCTCGAAGGGAGTTAAATAGTGACAGTATTTGTCATGAATGGACAGGAGACACAAACTGAAAGAGAAAAGCACTGTCATTACCATATCAGAGTGTGATGATGGGGTGAAATAAAGTTCCACCCTCATATTTATGGCCGGTAAGGTCTAGTGCAGGCATACAATTCAGAATTGTTTCATTTAAAACATTGCGTTAGTGGTGTTCTACTGCAGGACTTTGAGGATTGGCGAAAGTCGTGTTTAAGCTAGCAATGTGCTGACACGTCAATGTTAAGTCATGTTTAAGCTAGTGAGGTGCTGACACGTCAATGTAATTTGATTTGACTTCAACTGCCTCTCACTCCATCACTCCAGCCTTCTGGCACCTTCTTCCAGCATTCTGGCTTTTGGTTTCTGATGGAGGTCAAGTCATGGTACATGCTTGAACATTATGAGTTGTTGATAATGTGTATGAAACAAAGGTTTTGACACCATACCGATCAGCAGGTGTTTTCTTTTCAACTCTTACTGTCCTGCCAACAATCAAGAATTCACCTCATTGACTCAAACCACAAGGCTGTTGAGGATAACATATACTAATGTCTTACAATCCCTATCTCCCACATTTTATAACTTGTAGGTGGCCGTGTGTTGTTGTTGCAATATTATTACTCCATTAGCAAACGTCTTTCAACCAAAGCTTTAGAAAATAAGCAATATAGTTGGTATATTACAGCAGAAGGCGATATTAGTATGCAATCAGTAGGACTATGAAAGTAGGTGACAACAGCAGTATGGCCCAACCAGTGCCCTGTGAAGGCACCAGTTGTAGGACTTACAAATGGATGCAAATGAAAGAGAGGAACAAATAGTTCCATCGCTCTATTCCAAATAGCCTTGGTTGTGCTTTTTCAATCTCCTTTCTTTACCAAAGCACACAAACAAAATGCACCCCAACCGGCTGTAGTCTGGCGTAAGATTGGACACGCTTTTCCAGGGATCCCTTCTGGACATATTATAACAAGGGTGTGTGTGGAGTGATTTAAAATAGGGTGACCAGACGTCCTCTTTTTCCCGGACATGTCCTCTTTTCGAGACCTAAAAAATGCGTCCGGCAGGGATTCCAAAAACGTCCGGTATTTTGCCTCGTCGCAAAAAAAAAAAAATATATATATTATTGTTATTATTATCTTTTTTTTTTTTTTTGCCTCGTCGCATATTTGTGTTTCTGGGTCTTTCACATAACCTACTAGTTATTACCATTGTATATGTCTATGGTTATTACGGCCTTCCAAGTTCTGGAAATGGTATCTCCCTTACGTTCCACCTTCTTGCGCGAGCTGACTGTAGAGAGAGTCTGTCATTGGGCGACCGATCTCATGTGCTCGTTGAGAAGGTGCCGTGTATAGACGGAATGAAACCCCCACTGAAGTACGTAGGCTGACGATACAAACCCGTTTTAAACTTGTAAATATAATCCTTTGCGTTCGGTGATCACTGTTATGGCGTTTGCTAACTTGATCACAGTAGAAAGATCTGGAATACTTACAAAATACAAAAATAATATGCATTAAAGGGGATGCTTGCTCAGCATTGATGATGGAGGAAAACTATCACAATAACATGCTTCTGAGTTAACCATGAAAAGCAAAACAAATACAAAGCATTTTAGATGAATAGCATATTTTGGACAGGATAGTACTTTGATTTTCATTTTAACGCCTCCAACCCCTCCTCAAAGAAAAAATACAAAATATTATATTCTCAGCACAAGATGCAAACAAATAGCTTCAGAGTAATGTGGTGGTTCACTGTCCAACTTGTTTGAAATAAAGACCACACAACACACGATTGGATATTGATGATATTTAATCTACTAATCCAATGCCATTGTTAGCAGTGTGATCACTGAACACTCAGCAGTGATTATCCTATTTGAGCCCCAAGAAATGATCATCAGAAACTCAGTCGGGGTAACCTTGCTTTCAGCACACATTTTCATTGGCTCATCACACACGCACGCACACAGGCGTTCGAGCACGTACACACACAAACCAGGTCTACAGATTGCAGGGTTCCTGGTTGAAATCCCTGGCTCCTCCTGAAGGAAAACCAGATATTTGGCCCCCAAATTCCATCTGTCACCACGCAGACTTGTGGGAGGTGTGTCTTGAATTGTTCGTTGCTTTGAGTAATGCAAAATAGCCAGCCTTTGTCAAATTGGGTCATTTTATTTAAATTGGACACACACACATTTTGTCAAATTTGGTCATTATATTTAAATTGGACACACACACACATCAATATACTCACACACATATACATGCACATACTCACACACACATCCATATAATCTCACACATATACCGGTGACATAAGTATACCACCTGTGTCCCTTCTAATCACATTTCTTTGCAAATGAAAGGATTGTAATAAGTCACCCCCCCCAAAACACACACACACACCAAAGTAATAATACCATGTAAATAGCATTTAATAGGTGTGAATTGATACAACAGATTAAAGGGTTAAAAATATAGCCAACCGCAAAGGACATAACAGACGCAATGTATCCAACTTATTACCACATCATGCAGTGGATGGATCAAATTGTCGCAATAAAATGTACGACTTACTGAATTAAATGATCATATCCCTGTCCTACCGTATTAAGTTATGTGTGCTCATTAAGCCTGTGACATCTGTATACCATCCGTCTGTTGCCCTGTCTGTCTCTCTAGCTACACTCAGACCATTTGATTGGGTCCGTTACAAGTCTTAAAGGGGACATATTGTTCCACCAGGTGTGAGTGTCAACACTAGTGGGCGTCTCCAACCTAGATCTTTGCTGGGTAGATGAGCAACGTTTACTTCAGTCCACTGGGTAGGCCGGTAGACTGATCTATCCAGCACAGATCTAGGCGGACACGCCCACTAGTGATGTCATATGGGGCAGATTTTCAAAACGGCTTGTAAGGCTAATCACACTCACACCTGGTGGCATAATATGTCCCCTTTAAACACACTCTAAGTTGTATCCCTCGGCTACATTTACTACACTAGGAAATAGAACACTCATTATAGCAAAACTATGGTTAAGAATTGAGGTTGTACTTTACACTTCTTTGTCTGGCAGCAGATGTGTCACCTATTTTCAGTGGAAAAAGGGTGACAACTAGTTTTTTACCACCCTGAGTTTCACCAAAAACAAATAAGCTTGTTCCCATGCTCTCCTCTCGCTGGAACATCTTTCAGATATTTCTTTGTCTAATCATTTGTTTGTCAAAACACTTTATATATACTTTATACTACTACTATAAGTCTCCTTGTCTTCGTTGTTGTTCTGCTTGTCAAGTTATATTCTTAAGAAAGTAAAAGAACGGAAATTGTGTTGCGTAATTAGCTCTTGAATTCATGACCGTCTCTCAGCCTACCAAACAAATAGTATAGCATCTGTTGTAATGTTTACAGTGTAGTATACTGAATATAATATTATACATTTCAACAAATGAAATAAAACAACTGCTTTTCACACTATGCCCGCAATGTATTCAAACGTCAAGAATGACAGCAACCAAGAACTTCTGGCTAAAAAAACAAAGACAAAGTCAATGTGAAACATCATCTAATCTAATTAATTCTTAAGGAAAACAAGCAGGGGATCGATTGCCCTGCGAGTGTGTGTGTGCTCAGAGTCTTGTTTACTTGGCAAATCCTTCATTGATAAGATCACCTCCGCTGAGTTTAATTGCTTTGACGGGGTGACATTTTGGTGGAGCGGAGCCTTCCGAGGGACCGTTTGACTTTTCCATCGTCGTCTGCTAGGGCTTAGCGACGTGTGCATGGCTAATGATGCCACCGCCAATTACTTGGGTTGCAAAAAGAAAGGGGAGCAGGTGTGTGTCTGTGTGTGTGCACGCTCGTCTGAGTGGTATTTGTACGGTGTGTGTGTGTGTGTGTGTGTGCGTTGGATTTGTATGATACGTTTGTGTGTGCACGTGTGTGTGTGTTTGTTGTGTTTGTACTTTATGTGGGTGTGTGTGTGTGTTGTATTTGTACAGTGTGTGTGTCTTGTGCATGCTGTTTTCTGTATTAAGATGATGTGTGTGTGTGTGTGTGTGTGTGCGCGCATGCGTGTGTTGCATTTGTATTGCATTCATGTGTGTTGTATTTGTACGATTTGATTAAATGTGTGTGTGCATGCTTTTTGTGTTGTATTTATATGGTATGTGTGTGGGTGGGTGTGAGATAGGGAGAGACAAAGAGACGGAGACCAGGCAAGACAAAAAACAGTGCCTCTAACTATATTTGCGTCTCATCTAAGGATAATTTGAATATTGTTTTTTCACACATTATTTTGATGATACACCTCAGGTGTGTCTCACTTATTACAATTACTGTGTGTCTTCCAATCTTTTAGTTTTTTAATCCTTGTATATTAAGACATGCCCTCGTACTCATGTTCTTGTAGAAAGCAGGGGTAGTTGGGGCGGTTGGGTGTGTATTCAACTGACATGCCAATCGTCAATCTTCAATCACATCGCATGACCTTTGGAAGGGCAAGGTAAGTCATCCCGACTGTCTCCAGAGGTAAACAGCCTGAGCTGCGTATCCCGGCTCTCTATGTAATGATAGTTGCATGGGGTCCCTTAGTGTGCACGGCAAGGGCAGAATGCGTCTGGTGAAGCAGAAGATTGGAGCGTATTGCTTGCAGAGGTAACAACGGTTTGCCCCGTCCATGTCCTTCAGTGGGGGTGAGGTACAAGGCAGTGTCTGCTGTGTGCTTTAAAGGCAATGCACATGATGTGCATGAAATAGTGAGTGCATGTTGTGAACTTTAATGCTTTGCATGTACGCTGTATACATTATGTACATAGACACAGACAGGCATGGATTTATTTTTTCTTGGTTTATCTTTGCTTCTTAATCATCTTCTCTATCTGCCAGCTGAACAAACAGAATAGAAAGCAATGCCTGAACAAGAGACAAATACAACTATCTAGGCAATATTAATACTTCAAACTTCTTCAAAGTATTTCTAAAAAGTAGTAGTAAAATAGTGAGTAAAGTAGTACAATTGTATAATATATACTATATAATACTATATTATAACATGTAAAAATAAATACATTTCTATTCTATGGCAATTATGCCAACTTACAATTTCACCCATGACTAACATGCAGTTAAACTAGAAGTTTAATGGTCCTATGTTTTGATATTGCGGTGGGATATAAATACCGTGCTGTGTGGTGTAAAACCCTTGATAGTACCAGGAAACCCAGGAACCAGAAAAACCTGATTTGAGAACTAATAAGGAAGATCATTGAGGATATGCCTAATTAAAATTTGATTAAAGTGTGAGTGTTGTCCCCATGTTTACACAACAACCTGATGCTTTTTTAATATGAGTATATGAGAGTGTATGAACGTTATATGAACCATGTTGTATATGAAATGAGCCACAAACTGTAGCGTAATACAATGAGTGTCAGGGAAGCATAACCCTCTCTCGGACGCAGCTGCCGGATAGAGCTACTCACACAACTCGCCGTCGGTGTCCCTTCGTCATGACGCCGAATAGTTCACTAGAAGACTATTTGACTTTGTGAATAGAACGCAACCTGTGCTCAGAGGAGTGGGAAACCCTCACAAAGGGTTTGGCGTTGACTGTTAAACTTGTTTGATAAAGATCCTTCATTAACAGTGATAAAATGGCATCGATAACTACGTCATTGATCATATATTAATATATATTTTTTAAAACAAAACAAAAGAGGATTTTGGGTTCACTACCCCTTTGAAGACCAAATAAGGGACCTAGATTTAGAATATATTTAGAATTTAGTATACAAATGCATTCTCCTCGTTTATGTTTTCTACCCTGCAAGACAGCTGCAATTTTAGTCTAGCCATTGGGTAAATGGACATCCCACCTAATTGTGAACAGAAACTCTGAAGTACTTTTTCTTGACTTTACCAAGAGTAGAGATAATTACCCAAGAGTTTAGAAAATAAAGGGACTGGTTGGATTTCTTCATTTTGAATCCAAACAATCTCCATCTGTGTTTATTAAGATCATCGCCATTCATATTGCCACCAAATATTAGAATCACTCCAAACATAGCATGGAGCCAAAAGCCAAAAGAAGAAAGAAATGGGAAAGATATGAAGATTAATATTTGCCAACATCCATGAAAAAAACTGCCCGTCATGGAGCTCTCAAAAGAAAAAGCGAATCACAAACTAAGTCTTGCTGTGTGCGCAACAATCATGCTTCTATATGCTTGCAGGTTCTCTTTTCTGTTGCCAATTCAATTCAATTCAACTTTTTTTGTCTAGCCCTTAATCACCATTACAGTCTCAAAGGGCTTAACAGGCCAAATATTTATTTGACAAATCAAGTTTTTTGATTTGTCAAATTAGTTCTTCCATATGTGTAACGACCCCTTCAACAGCCCAACAACCCATATTCTGAAGATAGTAAGACTGCACAAATAAATGAAGTGTGTGAGATGCTATCCGACCACTATCTGACCATCTTGATGCTGTTTCCATTCGATTTTTCGTGTAGCCAGTGTCGCACAATCCAAGATGCTTGTCCAGCCGTTGGCTTGCAGCCAAAGCAACTATTGTGGTATGCCCTTCTGTAGGGAAATAGTTATTTCACTACCATGCGTCATGTAACTGAATGTCTATGAGATCGTAAACCACACTACACTAATGTAATTAAAAGTCTGTATTTTGTTTTGTTTTATTCTTTCAAATGACTTGAATCAGAAATGGACAGGGTTTTATTGTCAAGCTTTACCATTCAAAGCTTTTCTTGTGGTGTATTGGTACAGAAGTACAAGATGCAACAACATGAAAAAACAACTGCAATGGCAATTTGCACACATAAATATATGGTGAACATGTGTATGAGTACAGACAGGAGGAGAGAGAGAGAGAGAGAGAGAGAGAGAGAGAGAGAGAGAGAGAGAGAGAGGCCCACTCCTCATTGTATCCCCAGTTCTATGAGTCACTCACACACACTCTGTTGCCCACAACCGCTGCATCCCTTGCTGTTCATTGGCAAACAAGGGAGGTGAGATGTGTGTTAAACTACGCTCTGTGACTGAGCAAAATACTGAACCGAATGGTTCAGGGAGGCTACTTCTAAAACAGACAGCAGCCTCACTATACCTCACAGGCAGTGTTCAACAGACTGGCATTAAGTATGACATCACTAACAAGCATATTAGACTTATAGACCCCCAATACAACTGGCATTAGCAAAGGCAATCAGATATTCATGGCATAACAGTAAAATGCAGACGCCAGATGTAGATGGAAGCCAAGCATACCAGGGATCTGATATGTCAGACTACATCAGGATATGGTCTTGGATGCATACCATCAGCTCCAACACAAGGGTAAATGTCATAGCTATTGTTCCATTGACATCTTAAACATAAAGATCTGCAAGAGCAATATCCGTTATCAATGTGGACACTGGAGTGGCAAGTTTATGTCAGTTGTGAAGACAGTCATATTTTGCTCTTTCCCCATAAGATCAATCCAGTGGATTTAACGGGCTATGTAATGATGGTGCATCTGAAGTGATGGATACAGAATAATTGAAATACATAATGTACAAAATCAAGCTTATGTACCTATAGCTGTGCTAATGCCTAAGAACAAATGGAACACGGAATACACTATCCTTGTATCGCAAATTGACTTCATCAGGTATGTTTCCCCCTCTCTCACGGCATCCCTCCAGCCCTGCCACTTCCCAAGCTCAAGTGACACGCCCTCCTGTTCTGAGAAATATCAGGTCCATATCCCCTTTCTTTCTGGCCCATCCAGCCCTGGTATGTCACTGTAATACTTTAATAACCTCTATGCTATTTTCCCTCCATGTGTGGCATGCCTATATCATTGGTGAACATTAAATACATGTGGTTTCTTATTCAATCAGACACCTTAGTCTAAAGCTTTTATAGGAAGGGAACTTAGTGGACAGGTTATCCAAGTAAACTTTACTCAAAACTATGTGGTATCTCACAAGTTCTTGAGTTGCAGAAAGTTTCCAGAGACTACCTTGAGTCAATGTCAAAAGGTACAGCTCCCTTTATACGCCTCACTACACTCGCTAATAAGGGGAGACAAACTTATCAATTAATTGGGAGCTTTTCATTTATTTTTAAGTGATGAGCAAAAAACTCAGACTCACGCATATAGAAGCCCTACAACTGCCAATGACAAGGCACTTCAACATCGACTAATTACAATTATGTCAGTGTATGCCTTTATCCAACTATGTACTTTTGGTGTGGGATGCTTTATTCCTAAATCAAAAGAAAGTTTGTACTCAAAACCACCATTAGGTAGGTTTTAATTTCTTGCATTTTCTTTTTACCACAGACCAGATTGATTCATAGAGGAAACAAAACTTTTCGGTAACGCTTTATATTAAGGTCCTTGTAATAAACCTTAGTTAATATGTAATTAACATTGAGCGGGCATTATCCCGCTTATACCATGGTCACTTGCCAAAGAAAATAAATTAAGACCATTTATTTATATTTTAATGCGTTTTACAATTCAAATATAAAGTTTTTCAAAAGCCATAACTTTGTTTCCCTGGTAACGCCTGAGGGTTTGACTAATACCTGGAACAATCATTACCCTCCCGTAAGGTTCTTATGCAACGGAAACGTTGTTCACTCCTCCAGTAAATAGGTTTTGAAGACCGAATCGCCGCGCCATTCGTTTCAATGGGAATCGCGACGGTCTATACTTTCAACATAAAGTGCACATATTTATAATTTGAAATTCTTCCCAGCCTTTATACTACAGATACAATTGTTTTGTCGTTTTGTTTTCTGATTACAGTTTAATGCATTTTTCACAATTTACCAGCTCTCGTTTAGAAGGCTGAACAGGCAATTTGACTGGAACTACTCAGCAGGTGTCCGTATATCAGGAGTTAATGCACACCCTGCAGCCAATCAGAATCGGGTATTCGCCTAGACCTTGGTATAAGTCCTTTTAATATACACTTATTAACAGTTAATGAGTATACATGTTATCAAGGTTGATAAAAGCTAAAATAAAAAATACAGATACTGTAAATACAATGTTATGGTGGTGAAGAACAAAAACACACATTAAAAAACACACTTTAAAAACTTCAGAACGTATTCTTGAACATCAACATTTAAATAAAACGGACATGTCGAATCTGAGTCCGGCTTCCCCATGGCCTTAGGCATTGATAGCAAACAGCTAGCTGTTTAGAACCAGCTACCAGCATACAGCATTTCATTCTTAGGGCTTGGATAGAGGTGTTGCTGCGCAGTCTCTACAGAGACAACGCAGGGATTTGATCATGAGCCGATGCAGTTTTAACTGAAGAGAAAGTGAAATCCGCGAGCTGCTGATCATGTGAGAGCAGCTCATTAGGAGAGCTTGGTCTAGATCCTGCTAATGAATGATAATGAATGAATGGAACGTTGCATTTTTAATGTTTAAACCAAAGATTCTAGACTAGAGAGTGCACGCCAATCAATGAAACCTTATGCGGAATCAGATAAAGTCGGCTCTCTTTGCTGCACAAAGCGTGTTACAGAAATCAGCACATTATGATAAATGTAGTTGTCATGTCGCGTTTTTGAAGAAAGTAGTCAAATCCTTGGTCGCTTTTAACTCACTTTATTTGTTAAAGTATTTCGGTATGGTAACTATGAAGCAAAAGGGAGGGAATTGTATCTAACACGCGTGGAGAAAATATACCGTAGAGCTACGTCGAGCCCCGGGGCTTAGGCCCGAGGCTCTCTGCGGGTCTGCTTATGATTCTCTGACCTCATTCTGACTCCCACTCTGGTTAGTATCAAGTAGGCGTGGCCTGTGTGATGTAGGCGTGGCCTCTGTGACGTATTGGCTCCGCCCTCCTCACCTGTCCAAAGGTGCTGCCATCTGTGGCTGGAGTAGTTATTGCAGCTTATATGTTCGATCCTGCTTCCTAGTGGCTATGTGGGGGTAATGCAGCTTGTATGTTCGATCCTGCTTCCTAGTGGCTATTTGGGCGCAGCTTATGTGCTTAAAATACGTTACAATCACACAAGCTATTTTTGATGTTTGTAATATGAAATTATTTCAGGGGGGAGAATGCTATGAAAAAATGTACGCATGTGCGGATTAGGACTAATATAGCATATGTCGGCCTAGGCCTAATCAATTGTGTTTTAATATCTTTAGCATTCATATTATTGCAGTCTATTCTTTTCGTAGGCTACTCTGCTGTTGGCCTTGATGGGGAGATATTTTAACCCTTTTCAACCCCATTTTCCTGGACATTCCTGCGTCTCCCCGTCCCACAGAGCCCATTTCATTACTGTGTCAGTGGACAGTTACAATCCTACGAACGTCGTTATAGTGCAGTGCACGCGGGTTCATGTTAAGAGGAGTTTCGGGAAACGCCCAATGAAATTCACGATGGTTCGCAAGATCCATCGTGATAGCATGAACGATAGCATGAACAATTTGCGCAGCAATCGTACATTTATGTATCTGCGCAAGTAGGTCGATTGAAAGACGACACGATTGAAACACAGCGATTTCCTTGAAAACCACGCAAGTCTTTCACGGCAAATTTGACGTGAAAGCAAGCAGCACGCGAGGCTGACCAACACCGGGGAATTTTGTGTAATGACGTCATACCGTTCAAATGTCATCCCTGCAAACCTGTTTTTGAGTCCAAAAAGTAAAATCTTCTGTGCGGTAGTTTTTTTGTAATAAACTGTTGTGTTTTTTGTTTCATGGCATAATAATATGACAATGCAACAGATGAATTAGTACTTAAACCTGTCCTAAATTGTGCAATGTCAGAGTTTTGAAGTTAAGAGGCAAAAAAGGTTTAAGTGTCAGTAGTCGCTGTCGGGATGATTGAAACACTTGTTTCAAACGTCCCGCACGTCACCAGTTTGTCTAAACTAAATAACAGGATGTTCAACTATGTATCCCTAAATACGACTTAGGACAGGGAAATAAGTAAATTAAATGAAAATGTAGTCGTCCAACTGGTATAAAAGAAGAAAGGTGAGTTTTAATATACATTTTCATCTTGACAATTACACTCAGGACAAAAATATTTTTTGACCTATATTATGAGAAATTATGTGAAATTTTAGCAATGGGAAGGTCTATGGTTTCTGTTTAAAATATGCTATTTCATTCGTCCCGCATATGTGTTTCAAACGCCCCGACTAGGCGGGGCGTTTGAAACAAATGTCAACCTTCAAAGTCAAAAAACAGCACGATCATCCAACATATGTATTAAATTACACTTGTAACTACGAGAATACACATGTGAGTTGTTGAACACATGGTGAAATTATTTGTATACGTAACGTCATCTTTGAAAAAGATGTTAAACTGAAAAGTGTTTCAATCGACCCGGCTCTCCCCTACGTCACTTGTGTACGGATTTGCAGGGAGTTGGATTCAGACATCGAGAGGGTATACTGTCGCCAGTCCCCGCAGGAGAGTTGTCATAGCCAGATGCTATGTGTAGAAGATTAGCTACACATTTATGTTTACCTGTAAACGTTTGCAAAAAAACATTGTCAATAAATATTATTGTATGTGGTTTTAGAATGTTTCCCTTTTTTTAATATAACAGATGTTTGCACCACCTTTCTTTCATTTGTTCAATCATACACACTTTTTGGTTAGAAAAATATTTATTTTGGATATTGAAAAAAATGCAAGTGACAGTTCTTCATGGTTAGTTTTTTCTTTCAGTTCACGCTATTCTTGAAAAGCTTGCCCAACGTTTACTCGTGTCTGGCCTCTCTGTCGGTCAGTCTCCCCTTTCTCTTCTTTGGTTCGTCCGACATTGGGTTCCTCTGTCTCTTTTTAGTCGGCTGATCCATGATGAATGTAACATCACTTCGCTACTTGTGTTTATATCGAGCCGGTTCCGTGTTTGTGGGTCCGTAGTGCCGTAAAGCAATTCGTTACTTTGCACGACCCGAGACTCCCGCGAGAGTGGGCGGCAGGTCGCCGGAAGAAATTTGCATGTTCCCTTTCTCCGCCAAGATGCGCCAGGGGGAGTCGAAACTGCAACCAATCAAACAAAAAACTATGATAGAACCATCATAATGACTCTTAACCTGTTATGGGGCCATGTCCACCAACATCGTTTTTAAAAGGCGGAGGTAATTAAGGTAATTTAAGCCAAAAAAGTTGCATAGATCCCCTTTAAAGAAGTCAGTTGTTGGTCTGGGATGCTCGTGCAGACGATTCCGACATGTTCTCCAATCGTTCGTCCAACACTTCATCAAGCATATGCATCAAGTCATCATCCACTTGCATAAACAGAACTTCCGGTTTCAAATTACCTTCAAAATAAAAGCCTTTAAAGGATATATTATATGAGGCGCAAAATAGATCACACTCGCTCAACATCTGCAGACTTATTAACCTTAATATGCATTGTTCCCGCTTTAGATTCCTTACCTGCAAAATGCGTAATTAACTGTTTAATAAAGGAGTTTTATTTTTATTAACAAATAAAAGACTAATATTAATATTATTAAGCAATCAAGAAATAGTTAAGACATTTCTTATAAGTGCTTATAAAAGTCTTATAATCTCACAATAAACATATTTATTATGTTATTATTAACCCTTATAGATTGTCTTAATAACACCAATTAATGTTAATAAGCATATAATAAGTGTATTATTACCTATTAACAGAGGCTTATTACATGGACCTTAATATAAAGCGTTCCCAACGTTTCTTACTAATATGAAGACCGCAGTGTAAAAGGGAGAGTTTGCAGATTGTATATATTTGGTCTATAGCTTTGTTCTTGTGTATATGTGTACGTGCATTTTGCAAACAGCAGATACTACTTCCGACACAGTTTTCGTTAACAGAATCTGGGCGGGGATAGATAAAAGGTGTTGAAACTAGGACCATCATTCTGCTCCTGCCACAGAGACGAAGATCCTGCGTTGCAAGCCAGACCCAAGGAGGCCCAGCGATCCTGAAGGGGTGAGGTGGGAGACACGTTAAAGAGGCAGTTACTGAAACAAGATTATGACTACATTGCAAAATAGCAGCAAATGAGTTATGTACATTTGTCCCCCCTGTTCTCTTTCACATCACAGAAGTCTGGTCCTTTATGACAACAATGCGGATATGTGTGCATGGGTTTAGTTACATATGAAAGATCAAATAGATGAAACATTTAAACCGAGTTGACCACTTTAGCGTCGGCTGTTGCCTGGGATTTCATGCCCTCAGGGTGAAAGCGCTAAACGTCAGCTGTGTCTGATCAATTCCCTCCACTCTCAGCTTCTAAAGTGTCCAAGTCCCAATCTGAACCACTCACATTTCAGAGAAGCACCTGTTATCTTGAAATATGCACTTTTGGACCAGGATTGGAGCGCACTGTGCCCCAGTTGCTGCTTCGTGTCTGTATCAATGGCTCGGTTTTTCCTTTTAATTCAGCCACAAACAACAGCAATACAACAAAGTAACTCTGATGATTTAATTATAGTGATCGGTTACTCCTTATGTTCCGAGTATAGTAATTCACTTACCTAGGGAAGGTATATATACGGACAATCCTAGTTTCATGGTGCTGTTCCTCTTCAAGATACATTGTGTTTGGCTGTGACTGTCTGCTTCATGTCCCTGTGGCAAAATACAACAACCTTGAAACAAGTCTTGCTGATGAACAGTCAAGCAGGCCAACACATTCCATGGTATTTTTCGTCATCCACTCTTGTCAATGTCTATCTCCCAGGAACCTCACAAGCTTCCTTTAATTTCAGCAGTGACTGTACTGACAGTAGAGAGGACAGGAACATGTGCTCCTGACAAGGTACTGGTGGGCAAGTGCCACTCAGTGTCCGGGTCAGTCCGCCCCCTTTAGGCTAACTAACTCCTGCCATAGCGCCTGCTTGACACACATAGCATCACTCTCACCCCTGGGGTGTGACAGATGCACCAAGGTTTAACAAAGGCAATCAAATATACATAGAATGTTCTGTTGCACACGTCCAAGGATTAGCCCAAACACGGAATTACATTTGGCCTCGTCGTCAGTCAAGGAATCGTCCTATTGCTTAAAAAAACAAAAATTCTATATTATTTAATGTTGAACATGTGTTTTTATTTATTTAAAAGATGAATGAATTGAAAGAATGACAGCAAAGAACACCGATGTGCAACCAGACATTACCGTGAATGAAAACCCAGAGTTTGATCGAGCAGTATTTTCATCATTCGTTTTTTGCCAGGTACTTGGTAAGGCATATCGCCATTGCGTTGATTTCTAAAATCTGAATAGTTGTTGTGACACATTATTTGCCACACTGGTTTCATGCTTAATTTCCTCTAGATAATTCTCAGCATGGAAATAATGGTGGAGGAGGTTGTTTAATCCTCTGAAAAGCATGGATCTTTGATTTTTACAGGTTTAGGCATAAAACAGAGGTGGCTTGAGGCAGTCAGGTCTGCTGTACACAGGTGAACATAATACACCGCATCAAAGAAACAGCAAGCCACGAAAAATTCTGGGTTTGTTTATAGAAATTATGCTCTATAAACAATACTCCTGCTAATAAGAGTATTTCTTTTTTTTCTGCCACTGGTCCACACAAGGTCCTCTATTATGTGTAAGAACCAACCCCACATATGATAGACGCAAGATACATGGGCAAATGAAATGAGTAATAAATTGATACATTTGTCAGTGAAGTGCCATGCGACAACTGTCTGACCATGAGGCTGCTTAAAAAAACAATCCTGAAGGTAAGTACCCATACCAAGAATTGTTGGATACCCTTCTGCAGGTAAGTGGTTAATTCATCATAACACTTCATGTCACAGCTGCATGTCCATGAGATTGTCAAACATTGTACACAAAGTCCCTAGATGGCAGTACCTTGTTTTGTTTTTAACTGGCATAAAATAGAGATGGCTTCATGCAGTCGATCTGCTGTAAACAGACAAACACAATCAGTAATCTACACAGGTGACAGGAATCTACCAAATAAAGAAGGATTGGTACATTTAAAAACAGAGTGTTCAGAGGGAAAATAAGAAAAACACAACAGATTACAAGTCTACAAATACATATTTCAAATAATTCAGTCAACAGTACAAATGGCAGAAACAATGCAGCAATAAATACGAACCAAGTTGAAATGACCCAGTGAGTAATGGGGAAAGTTATTATCTGTATTATTACTGTTTTGACGGTGGTGTTCTTCTCTCAAAGGAGTGACGAGAGTATGTGGTGATTAGACATCCATAACTCTATGATGGCAACATTTCCATTTATTCCAGCCTGTGGAGCCAGTCTTGCTCCACTATGTTCTGGTTGAGTAGAATGTAAGCGATTGAATATAATCCCCTGGAAAGATGTGTATCTTCCTCTCCATTACCGACTCTACGGTGCCTTGCTTCAAACAGACCCATTACACAGCGGCATTGTCCTAGAATGAACACTGTGTGCATCTAATTATGGATCTGCTTCTTTTATGAACCAGGGCACGGGTAGTAGACATAGCCTCACTAGTCTACTACCCGTGCCCCGCTCATTAAAGGAGCAGGCTCATTTTTGTCTGGACCAATTCGTGTGTGTGTACCTTTATGCGTCAGAATTGTATAATTATTATGCTGCGAGTGACACAGAGTTATGTTGTAGCAACCAAAGGCTCCAGTGGCTCTGCGATCTGGACTATGGTTCCCTGTCTGTCATCATTAACAGGAGCAGGCTCCCCTAAGAAGGAGGCACCATCTGTTACATGAAGAATAATTATTCTCACCACACGAGGGATGTCACAATAGGTAGGTGGTAGGAGAGAAGGAGACAGCCACGTAGGAGAGGTTAGAAGATTGATCACTAAAGATGAGGAGACCTTGTGCTGAAACGATGACTGGGTTTGGATAGAGCGAGTGGGTAGAACGGATGACATAGCGTAGATTAACCGCACGTGAACGACAAAGACTTCCTGCTTCAGCACTCTAAGCCTTTATTGATCTATAATGACTGAGTACAAAAGGTACTGTGTGCTTTCATTGTAATGTAGGCAGTTACATAGAGCCTAAAATAATTTGCACGTTATTCTTTCTTCTAACTTTCTCACAATACTTTTGTTAGAAGTCATCCACCCACATCTTCCAAGATGTTTTGTAGTTTTAGTTGTTCATGTATTTGTTCTAACCCTAGACTAACTATGGTGGGACAACCTTGATGGGAGCTCAGTCCCAGAGGCAGGATGGTGGGAAGGACCATGACACGTTTTCAATAGCAAAGCCATGTCAAGTGGTTGACACAATTATTTCTGTATAATTATATGCCAAACAAACCAATGTTGAGCTAATATTCATTTGGTTTGAAAGTACTGTGAATTACTATTCTGAGGGACGTTTCTAAACTGCCGTTTTATGTTTCAAATCAGCCCAATGATCTAATGAACCAACATGAGTGAATATTTAAAACACGGAAGCGGAACAGAAGAGTGCATGGAGGGGTATCGGGGAGGGGTGTTAAGAGCTAATGCTGTTGGTTTAAAAAAAAAGAAATACCATCGTTAATTTCCTTTTGCTAACAAGATGTCATGCATATTTAATTTTTAACACAGCTCAGGGATCTTGAGTTCTGGAAACACCATGGGTACACCTCTGCTGTTGGGTGTGCTAGCACAAGCTTCCGATGTCGGAATGCACTAGCATTAGCTGATTCTGCTGGGTGTGCAAGCATTAGGTTCGGCTATTGGGTGCCGTTGCTTCTGCTGTTGCAATAGGTAAGCATTAGCTTATTCAGTTGGGTGCACTAGTGGTACCACCAGCAGCAGAACATGCTCTCCGTCGGAAGTCATCGGGGAGGGGAGGGCAGAAAAAGTTAAATAAAAAGGTCAAATCCTCACAGAATTACCTCGCCGTGGAGCGATGGAAAAAAAGGTGTGGTGATGGGAGAGAGAAAGTGGGGGGTGAGGGTGGATGGAAAAAAAATAATGATCTGTCCCCCATAGTTTAACAGAGGACTAGAAGGAAGGATAAATGAAAGGGGCATCCACAATGTCAGGGGGCTTGGGGATTTGATCGCATAGCGATTAACCCGGTGGCTCCGGTCATACCATAGTGAACACTTTTGATTTAGGTCAGATACCAGCCTGCAATTCCGTGTATTTTATTAGCAAACAATGAAAACTAGTGATAAGCCCCTGTCAAAAGAGATGCCTTATCTTGCAGCATTTATACAGACCAAATATAGATTCAGAATCCCTTTATTGGTAAGGCCCCTTTTTTTATTTAAATGCCATCCAGTAGCTGCGATTCACAACAAATTGTAAACATATAAGAAAGGTAAAAATATATATATAAAAAGGTAAAATATACAAATAATAAATAAAGTAAACGGTATTGAAATGTTGTCCAGTTTTTTTTTGTAGTGCAAATTGGCACATTCAGGATTTTTTTAAGGTGCTTGTGAAAGGAGATGTAGTTTAAAGTGAATGTATTAATTCTTATTTTGCATTGTTCAGTGAACGTACGGCTATGGGGCAGAGGCTGTCTCTGAGTCTGTTGGAGCAAGCTTTGAGAGACCTGCACCGTCTGCCAGAGGGCAGCAGGTGGAACAGGTTGTGTCCTGGGTAGGAGGGGTCATTCAGGATGTGGGCTGCCCTGCCCTGGCAGCTAGAGCTTAATATGTCCTTCAGGAGGGGATAGTGTGTCACCAGAGATCTTCTGGGCGGTATAGTGTGATCTGCATTTGGCTGAAATCATATCAAGTAAAAAGATGCCACACAATGTTTTACCATTATATCACAGTTATGTAGCTGATGTTTTGCTCAAAGCGGTACATCCCTAAAAGTATATAACATTCAACAGATAAGCAAACTGCCGCAGGTGCTACATTATAGAAGTAAGAGATAGATCATTATTTTTATTTACTTTTTTCATTGGCCAAGATGTAGTCTGCACATCTTGGGGGGGGGAGGGGGGGGGGAGTACTTGTTCCCCCATTGACAAGCCAGGACAAACAATGCAAACAATGTTGTTTTGGAGAGCGGCAGGAGAAGACTTCTTCCTCTGCCATGTGTCCTTAGACTGTCAGCTCTGTTGAGGCAAGCCAGTCCAGCGTCCTGTGATCAGGGTCACGTTTGCCCTCCGGGGCCCTGTTGTTTTGGGCAACTAGTTAAATGAAGTGGGTCTCCTCACTCGCATTGGGCACTGCCCGCGATGCCCCACTTCAGCATTGCTGCCCCGAAGCGTGCAACAATGTCCCCAGGTAGTTGAGAGATTTCCACTGCTTTCGGGGCAAGGTGCTGGTCAGAAACGTGCATGGGGTCAACGTAGTGGTGTGGCCGAGGAGGTGTCAGCTGGTGTTGTGCGGAGCGGTTCTTGCAGCGTTGCCGAAAAAACAAAAACACAAGAAGTCACAATTGGATCGCTGAAAAGTTGCTAGAACTCGCTGGTTTGTGTGATGACTCCGCAGATCACTATTAAAACCTCATCCATCCTATACCGAGGTGCCAGGCACGCACCTGCAGTCATGGCTGGGAGTGAGACAGGGCTTTGTGGAAACACCTGCCGTGGCCATCCTCCCTCGCAGCAAATGTTTGTTTGCAGCAAAACCCACCGCTGGCGATGCACCAAGCCGGTCAATGTATTTTGTGTAACTATGTTACACTCAGTTTTACACAGCTACTTGGCAGAAATAAATAAGTAAATGCTTTGTAAACATGTGAAAAACGCTAATTGATCAAGAGCAGCTCTCAACATGACTCGGATGCGCGTACATTGAAGCGTGGGGCCAGACAAACTTAAACGTGGCGTCCTACTGTCTTGTCACAAATGTTTGGGAGCCTCCTGTTACCAGCGCTAAATCATTCGCCCCAGACCCGGCGCTAGCTTTAAAACAGTCAGGGGGTGACAAAATATGAAGAGGAGGCGTTCCCAAGAACCCAACGCGTACAGTTGTATGCCGACAAACATTCACCAACGTAGTGCTATCATAGACAACATACAACAGAATGTGCGCAGGCACACTTCATTAACGTGTAGCACTACTATTTGGCCATTTCTGAAATCCATTGTATTGTTTATTTTTTTAATATTCTTTTCAAACATGTTTTCTTGAAGGCTTTTTAATAATGTTTAAATAATATGTAAATATATTTAAAATTGTCTTAGTTAAAATTCATGCATTTATAGTTATGATTGGAGTAACGACCAATCAGAAGTCGGGGTCAGGAAGACGACGTTGAGGGAACGTGAGGGATCAAAGAAAGGGGGGGGGGAGGAAAGACTTGTGTGATAGCACTGGACATTGCTGTATTCATTTGTTGCATTTTAAAGGGGAAATTTTGTTAGTTATTTAAAACGGGTTAAAATATGAATGTAAAACATAGGCTAAGCTAAAACTACCTTAAGCTACAGGAATAGCTTGAAATAAAGCCTAATGATATGTTAGTAGTGGCATGTGAACAGTTTTAAGTGCTAACAAGTAAGTAAATATGGGTTAATTACATTAGAGCATTAGTTAGTGTAACACCCCCAAGCCAGGCAGGGGAGCAGGAAGAAGAGGAAATGTATATAAAATAATAAATATGCCAAATAAGTTGGTTGAAAATCCCAATCGCACTGCATCAAGCTCATTGCAAGTAAATGTGCACAGCATCTTGGACCTAGTTCTCGCAACAGATGAAGCACTGGTAAACAGCATAGAATATCTGAGTTCACTTGGTGCGAGCGACCACTGTGGCTTATACATTGAAGACCACTGTGGCCTTACATGTAGCGTCGTGATCCCACCATATTTTAAAACTATATACTACTACAACCATGCAGGCAACTATAATCATATACGACAACAACTACAGCTTCAGCTTTTAAGACAGAAACATTTTAAAAACTGCCATTCAACAGTCCAAGAACAGTGGAGTATCCTTAGAGGCATCATCAAAGATCTAATGGACGAAAACAACCCCAAGGGAACCATAGACGGCAACCAACGCCAAAAATGGGACATGACATGTGTCATCGAGACGAGATAGCTCATACACAAGAAACACCGCTTATGGACGCACTACAGAGAAACAGGTGATGTGCAAACCCACAGAGAATTTTGCAAGCTCTGACCTTTTCCCTCACCTGACCTTTGAGGCCCACATTAAACATCTTTGCAAAACCTCCTTCTTCAACCTCAGGAACATTGTGAAACTCCTCGATGCCGACAAACTTGTCCACACCTTTGTCTCCTCCAGGCTAGACTACTGCAACAGACTCCTCATCCGGATCCCCAGCAAGAACATCCTGCAGCTGCAGTGCATCCAGAATTGTGCTGCCAGGATCCTGAAGGGGGTGCGGAAGTACTACCACATCACACCCATCATCCAGTCCCTCCACTGGCTTCCCGTCCAGTACAGGATCGAATTCAGGGTTTCCCTTCTGTCCCACCAGTGCCTCCATGCCTCCTCACGCCATCTCCGCTCTGGTCAGGCCAACCTCCTCCAGCTTCCGAGGACAAGACTCCGAACTTTGGGCAACCGCGCCTTCTGCTCAGCAGCACCCAGTCTGTGGAATGCTCCCCCTGACCATCTAAGGGCCCCACAAACTGTGGATTATTTAAAGAAAAGACTTGAAAATCCATCTTTTTAGAAAAGCCTTTGGCTAAACTGCTACTTTAAATGTTTTTCTCTGTTTTTCTTTTTATGCTAGTTTTAAAGTCTTTCATGTTTTTATTTTATTTGTGTTCATTGAGTTGATGTAAAGTGCGTTATAAATAAAATGTATTATTACCTTATTAAAAAGATGATCTCCATAAAGATCCTAAGAACAAAAAATCAGCACTCAAAGAAAACGATCAAGAAAAGGCCTAAATCCTGGGAGTCTTTTTTGCCGAATAGATGATAACTCAACCGATCAGATTAACATGAGAGAAGCTACACAACCGATGGACCAAATCAACATAACCCCAGAAGTAGTTAGCGAAGAAGAATCGAGAAAATGCTACAACAACAAAATTCCAACAAATCTCCAGGCCCTGATAATCTTCACCCAAGATTTTTCGGCAAGTTGGCAGAGGTACTTATTGTTCCACTATGTCCCACAGGAAAAATTATGCTTGACAAATGGACTCAAGCCAGCGATGAAGGTCAATCTGTAGACTGCATCTACATGGATTTCAAAAAAGCCTTTGATACTGTCCCCCACAACAAATTACTGCACAAGGTTGAAGCATACGGCATAAAAGGCAACATCTTAGGATGTTTAATTAAGGCCTTCCTGACAGACAGATCCCAACGAGTAGTCATCAAAGGATCATCAACAATAAAGCAAAACATCTTGTCGGGCGTCCCTTTAGGATCCATATGTGGCGCAATAAGTCTGTTGACGCTGATTAAACTGATTAAGAGTATTTCTTTACTTCAATGTAAGAGGTAGTGTATACATTTTCCACATGTTTCATTTGTGTTTATGGAAAGAGACTCATTATTTTTTGTTCAAATACATTGCATTGCGTTAATAATCGTAATAATTGTAATTGTGAAGGTGTAGTACCCATAAATTGCCAGAGGGTGGCAAATGCGCTACATTAGCAGCATAGTTGCTGGAAAGTCAAAGGGTGAAAATCTTTAGTCTTTACGTCAGACGATAAGATTCCCTGTATAAGACTACATGCGAAGAATGCTGTGTAGCCATTGTTGACTTAAATTCCATTTTCTTGCATTTTGCAGAAACCCAACAATAAATGTGGAGCACCAGACTGAGCCCGTGGGTCTTCATTCTGTGCCACGCTACACATACTGGGACCCCTTTTCTTTGTTATGTTTTTTAATGATCTACCAGATTATGTTCATTCAGACATCTTCCTATTCGCCGATGACACCAAGATATTCAGAACAATAAAAAACGACCAAGATTCCCAACAATCAGCTCTAAAGCAATCTTCACAAGTGGAGCGACACTTGGCTTATCTGATTCCATCCGGATAAATGTTAAGCTGTCTCTTATAGAAAATCCGATAACACATACCAATACCATCTCACAGACGACAAAGGAAGAAACGCTCTTGAAAACACAAAACAAGAAAGAGACCTAGGAGTTACCTTTGACAAGAACCTCAATTTTGACGTAAACATCAACGGCAAAAGAAAACACAGCCAACGCCACGTTCGGACTCCTCAGACGTACCTTCAATTTAATGGATGCTGACATCCTTCTCACCCTCGACAATGCACTGTGTCGTTGTCTCCTCGACTACGACGGTGCTGTATGGTATCAGCGAGAAATTGAACAACAGCATCAAGGGTGTCCAACGAAGAGCCACCAAACAAATACCACTGGTGTTTAAACTGCCATATGAGGGAAGATTGAGGCAGCTACATCTCCCTACTCTCTAGTTCAAATGCATAAGAGGAGATATGATCGATGTCTTCGAAACCCTACACCATCATTATGATCCGAGAGTAGCAGACCTGTTATCAACTACACAAGATGATGGCCTGAGACATTAATCCAGGGGGCACCAGTACAAACTAATAACCCAAAGACCCAAAACTCAACCAAGGAAAAACTTCTTCAACCTGAGAGTAACCAACATATGGACAACCTACAATCAAAAGTTGTGAATGCACCAGCTTTCAATTGTTTCAAGAAGAGACTGGATAGATGCTGGAAAAATCCACAAGTACCTAACTATAAGGGTGACATAGACAACTCCCAAAACATAAGAACCAGCGAACACCCAGTAATATGTAGATCTGATCATAGTGGCAACTAGAGACAGCAATCAGAATAGAACTTAAGGAGTTACCACTAGAGAGAGAGATCTCTCGCTAAATAGCAATTTGGAGAGGACACTCCACTCATAGCCAGACACACTATTGGGTGCTACAAACCTACACAATAAATTAATCATAGTTGCAATACAATGCCACAAAACCAAGGGTAAATATGCAATGGCAATGGCATATATATATATCTATATATATATAGATATATATATAGATATATATCGCTAAAATAGACCTAAGCAAAGCCCATTAATGAGACCCTATCCCTGGCCAGCACAACAATAAAAAAAACAACTTAAATCAGTAGAGTTGAAGTCTTCGGTCTGGTGTTGAGTTTAATCTCCTAATTAAGGTACGGCCACAGTGAACTGCCTAACCTGCCGCTTAATCATTGTTAGTCACAAAAATGGTTCGATGCACCTTTCCCGCCTACGCAGCGAGATGAGCCCACCCAAAACGTATTTTCCCCCGCTACTTTTCTTTTCATCCACAAACATGGCTGAGATCACCACCATCGCTGGGCTGTATTTGTCGTGGGAGTCCGAGAAACGTAGGAAACCCAAACGCCGCCATGTTTGGGTGCATGACATCCTCCGTAGGCGCTCGCAGCTGGGTGAGTCTCACCACCTCCTCCAGGAACTCCGCCTGGACGACGGCCGGTTCCAGCGGTATTTTAGGTTGACTGGGGCCATGTTCGATGACCTGCTAGCCCGAGTTGGTGCCAAGATCTCCCGAGTGAGCGAGTGAACGGAGCTGTCATGGTGGATGAGCTCTACTGTTTTTAGGATTAATGCTAAAAAAACATTTGAGTTTATATGCAGTTACACTTTGGATACCAGTAACGTGGTTACGTATGTGTTTTCATTTTTCTTTGCTAGTGCAAGCGCGAGTGTAAGTATTGGATCGAAATACTGTTAACCTTTACTATTAGCTGGACCTGCATGGGCTAGAACACGGATGAAGACTGCTGTGTGAGCATTCAAGTGTTAGTCTAGTGCAGGTTTACATCGTCTCGGTCGCTAGGAGATTTCCGTTCGGAAGAGAAAGCCTGAACGTTGTCAACATTGAAGGGTGAAGGAGGCCAGTTAAAGCCGTTACGGACACCCCTTCCCCTCTCCATGTCTGAACTGGAGGGAGGTCTCTGCTCCTCCCTGTTGTTATAAGATTAATCTTACTGACTGTACTTGACTCAATTCACTAATAGCAATGTTCAAATCCAGGTAAACATGGCAGGGCATGAAACCATGTTAAATAATTGTATACTAAGAACACAAGAACAATCTACAATTATATTAAGTCTACTAACACGACTGCAAAAATTAACAATTATTTTAAGTCTACTAACACGACTAATGAAGTACACAATTAGGCAACATTTTTATCCCATACTGAAGAGAGCACCCCAAAGCAAAGAATTCTTATTAATTATAATAAATACCCTCAAACAGAAATGTAAATACATTTTAAATTTGATCTTAATATAATAAACAGCATTAAGAAGTAAGGATAAAGTGAAGGGACAGTATAAATACACTAGCAAGAATGAAAACAAAAGCTAGTCACCTCTGTGGAATTAATTTAGGCAAGCGTTTGTGAGCAAGAAAATCCAGAGAGTACTGACAAAGCATACCTATGGGGAAAGAAAGAAAGGATCCAAAAACAGCCAACCTCAAACCACGTTTGGTTAACAGCAAGGGAGCCACTAACAGGTGTATAACGTCAAATGTGTACTGCAGTGCCAAGAGGGCTGAGTCAGACAGATGATGTGATGAGGGAGATGGGAGATTAGAGATGTACTGTAATGGCTGTTCAGCCAAGGTCCCATGATTGTTAATAATTAAGTTCCCTCAGAGGCGCATTGCACATTGAATATCCCTTGGTGTGTGAAGAGACCATCTAATTTCTACCCTGGTCCATTTCTTAAACAAACACACTTTAAATCGTGTTCCTTTTGCATTTGTTTGGACTGATATACCATATGAATAATGATGAAAATGTTCCTAGCTTAATCATTGGCTACATTGGGAAAACTTACATTCCATGTTCATGTATGATTAGTAACTCGGAATGCCTTTCCTCGCCTGGCAATCTTGAATTCCACGCTTACGCCTGAAATGCAAACAATGTCGTCTGACCTTTATAACACAATATGCATAAAAAATGTAGCAGGACCACCTCAATATAACATGACATATAACGTTGGGAGTTATATTTCTACCCAGATAATACTGAGGAATATAATCATACATTTGTCTTAAATCAAACAAAAATAATTGTTTTATAATTATTAATATTTGGACATAGCTGAAAACAAAAACATAAACAATGTGAACATTTCTCTTTAATAACTTGAAATGAACATCCTACGCATCTTAAGCAAAAGCATGTTTCATATAATTTTTTTGATAATAAATATAATAGTGTCATGGCTTTCTGTATCTTTTTTTAAATTGATGAGCCTTACTAACGTTTGGTCTGAGAGACTGTTTGATCAAGGCATTCAATGTATTTTCTCTGTTAAAGCATTTGCTGTGCGGCAGAATATATTCAAGAGCCCTGAAGTCGACCACGAATGAGAAGATCAGGGACAATTTGCTGTGACATCATGAAACAAGGTATATTTTCTGTATAGAAAAAAATAAAAATAAATGAAAACCATACCAAAATGAGTAAAATCTCACATATTCTCCTTCATATATCATAGCAAGCCAGTTCAGTTATCATGAAGTATACTCTGAACATAGAATTAAAGTTGGATTCAGACCTGCCCACGCTTGCCGTAGTTTGACAGTTGGACAGTCGACAATTATGTTGTCAATTCAACCTTCAACATCACATCCCACATTATCTTTATTGTTGATATGCACTCACAATATGACACACATTATTTGAATGACGCATTCTTGACTTAAGTAATAATACGGCTTTTAATTGCATTATTTTATAAATAGCGAAAACCTAAATATACATTCTGGATGAGGTAATTTTGTATAAGAAAATATTAATAGACAACAGCTGAATATATGAAAATGATGATGTATTCAAATGTATGAGTGTCAATCGTCATAATGCGTCCTCTATCATACATCCTGTGACAAGCATTCACTCAGCAAAGGGTAAAATATGTTGCACTCTGCTTCACTTCCCTGCAAGGGATGGGGAATCAATTATTGATCGTATTTACAGTGTTTGATTGACGACGGCTTACAAAGCGTGTGGTGAACGTGCGCTTTTCAGACTCTCAAAGACCCTCTGAAATTGAAATTGGAAATCGGTTGTTCTGGACCTATAAATCCTTCCAGTGCTGGATTGCGGTAGATCAAGTCGGGCATCATGTTTCAATTTAGGATTTGAAGCGCTGAGCTCGGTTCTGGAAAAGGGCCCGGTACTTGTGTTCGTGCGTCTCAAATTAGAAAAGGAGAGGACAAAGAGAGCTCCATTTAGCTAGAGGGAGCAGAAGGACAGGTTACTTACTGTGGTTCAGTGTCGGTCTTAAGCCCTGCGACCAGATGGGACAATACAGGAGTCTGGCTGTGTCTAACAACACGCCTTTTTTAGTGTGTGTGTGTGTGTGTGTGTGTGTGTGTGTGTGTGTGTGTGTGTGTGTGTGTGTGTGTGTGTGTGTGTGTGTGTGTGTGTGTGTGTGTGTGTGTGTGTTTATGGCTTTATCTATAGTGATTATTGAAGGACACCTATTTCTAAAATCTTTTCTCTGAAGTAGTTTTCATGTACGTTTTTGATTTTTGTGTTGATGCTTGCGTCAGTGTGTGTGCATGGTATTGTGCATGCTTGTCTGTGTGTCTATGCGATGGCCTGTTTTCTCGTTCACTTCTCTCACTCCTTTCATTATTGATGTCAATGTCCCATATATTTGCTGGAGACATAAGAATAACCTTCTCCTTATTAACTGGTTTCAAGTAGGTTTTTGAGGGGATTAAGAATCTCCCAATGTTTTATGGGCGAGGTTCACTCACTACTTTGTTTCTTCCTTAATTTATTATTTGCTGAACGTCTCCCGGGATTTCTTATGCCTTCTCTCAAATCCACCATCCTCTCTCTCTCTCTCTCTCTCTCTCTCTCTCTCTCTCTCTCTCTCTCTCTCTCTCTCTCTCTCTCTCTCTCTCTCTCTCTCTCTTGAAATTGCTCCCAAGTAGTCTAACATACACATAGGCTGCTCTCAGAAGACAGCGAGTCATGCCAAGCCATAACAAGCTTTGCTCCCTCACACGAGAAGTGACTCACATATATGGCTTGTGATTTAGATCCAGCCCTTAAAATGTCAGGGGTTTGGATTCACTCAGCCAGCAGCTGCCTGCTCTTCAAAGTACATCCAGAATATCTTCCAAACTCTGTCATTACATAAGTCTCATGCTCAAATGAGCCCGTACTGGTATGAAATAATTTATTAGGACTGGATTAGGGGATTGAAATCCTCTGAATGGATTGCTTGTCTGGATGTAATTGGGACTGGCCTTGGGAACGTCCAGGGCCGGTCGTGGGCGCACCTGGGACTGGCTCTAGATTTACCCGGGACCGGCCCGGGACGCACCCGGTGCCAGCCCTGGTGTCCCCGGGACCGGCGGTGATTTACACTCGAATGGTTTGCGTACTATGACTCATGCAGATCTTGTTATCGGCTGATATGCTTCCCTGTTACCTGCTCATTGTCGATGGAAGGGACACGTCTTCCCTTGGCCTGTTGAAAGTGAACAGAGGTTTGTTTACAGAGGAGCCTTCAGCCTCGGAATGCATTTCGAGCATTTTCTGAAGGCGAGTTCAGGGGGTACGGTTGTCCTTTAATGAGGGGAAAACAAACGTCAAGCCAAGACAGTTTGCCGCATAAAGAAGACACTACCTGAATGATTGAATATGAATAACTTATTTGAGCCAAACATGTTTGCATGTTATTTCGAGAAAGCAATATTGTCACGACCTAGAGTGGCAGTAAAGGCATTTTGTAACGTCATAAAAAGGCTTGCTAGCTCATAAAATAACCATTGTGTTTACCCATGACGTCAACTTAATTAAACTGAGAGTCTTCTTAATCCAAAATAAACAGTTACACAAAAGCGTCTTTGAAACAGTTGCAAGATAACAGACTTAATGACAGCTGCAAGTTTCCAACTCTGTGTGCAACTGAAAAGTTTCATTAATAAAGCAAACAAGCAAAAATATTATTTGAAGCATAGTAATATTGATATAATATGTATGTCATGCAGTTTCATTATAATTCTGTAGCTCTCATTCATACCAACTTAACTTAATTGTTCTTTACCATTTATGTAACTGGATTAATATGAATAATAGAACAAGAATAACCTGAAGCAGCTGCAGGTACGATCTGAGTTGTAAAGAGAAAGAGAAGGAGAGAGCAAGGTTTGGAAAATAAACACTTAAAAAAGCCCCCCCTCGCACTCTATTTCCTACCCTTCCTTAATTAATCCGCTATCTAGTAATGTTACATTTACACATCTGTGATTGACAGGCAAGCTGGACTCTGTAAACCATAGAGGAATTTCCCGAACCAATCAGGGCCGATGCCTTGATTGGTCAGAAATGATCCAGCAGCAGCGTTCTAAAGTCTCGATGGTCTCATACAGAGTGAGGTGCAGTCAGGCAGAACAGATACTTTCACTCACCATCATCGGAGGGAAAGCAATGGCATTCCTACCAAATTAACCTACAACCTAAAGCCATCTAGAATAGTATTATATTCATAAGAATAACTTAACATAAAGAAACAAATCCGTGATCACACCGTCATAACAACGACTCAAAATCATGACATCATCAGAATAAAATCGCATAATAAAACACTTCATGGCGGTGGTGCTATTTTATGAAAGGTCTGCCCACCGTATGAAGTGCACGCAGCAGTGATGTTAGTGATCCACTAACTCAAACAGCAGCAGTGCTGTGTTTGCAACCTCCGGGGGGGCTGGTGGGGTCATCGTGTCAAGTAATCCCCCCGCTCTGCCCGACCCCCCCCCCCCCCCCCTTTGTGTGGCGGAGATTCACTCAGAGAACAAGGTGCGGAGGCTTGAACCAACCTTTTATCAATCAGATGAAGGAAGGCATGCTGAGGCTGCGGGGGGGGGTCGGGGTCACTTATGGGATGGGGGGGGGGGGGGCGGATGGAGGGGGCATGGCCAGCTAACCCCTGATCAAAACGTGGGAGAAATCCCCCAGTGAGGCCGTGGTTGAAGAGATCAGAGGTGCAGGGTCTGTAAAGAGCGGTTCAATACGCACGACTGCAGGGCGCGTTAAGAGACGCTCAGGTACAGGCGCGGCATTCATACACACCACTGCAGGGCGGTTTAAGAGACGCCGAGGTACTGGCGCTGCATGCGTCACGGCCCGTCCCGTGTAGGTCAATACGGGAGCACATGCAGCCAATGCTGTCTCATGTGTTCATAGAATACCCTTTATTCTTGGTTTACATTTGTACTTTTGTGTGCATGTTTTCCATATATTTTGTGTCGTTTAGTGTTGTTATTTAGATGTTGTTATCTATTTTTTCATGTTTTACTACTTGTTTAACTGGCCGCTTAGGAAGATGAAGGGCATAATTAACTATTTTGATGTGAAGCAGTAGGAGACTATTACATTCATTTGTTTTTGTACGCGCATGCATGCATGTTCATGTCGGTATGCACGTGTGTGTGTGTGTATTTGTGTGTGTGTGTATTTGTACATCTATGTATGTGCACATGCTGTGCGTGTGTTGGTGGGTGAGTCTGCTTAGTGTGTGTGTGTGTGTGTGTGTGTGTGTGTGTGTGTGTGTGTGTGTGTGTGTGTGTGTGTGTGTGTGTGTGTGTGTGTGTGTGTGTGTGTGTGTGTGCGTGCGTGCGTGCGTGCGTGTGAGGGCTAACAATACTGGTTAAAGATCGGTGGGCCTGGCGGATCGATGGCCTCCACGCCGATACGCCTCCTCCTTCATAATTAATGAGCAACGCTCTTTGATGAATGTGATCCGCTGGGCTCCCTGTGCGATCCATTAACACTGCTTTGTATTCAGCTGTAGGTCTGTTGGAGCCCCCCCCCGCCACACACACGTGGTCCAGGCCGAGGGTAAAGACTTCCCTTCAGAAACCTTGCTGACTGCTTCGATTCAAAATCGATTGTCACAAGGCCTGGCTGATTATCAGAGTGTACTTGTACTCCTGCCGCACAAACTTCCTCTTCATATGTGTCCTACTTTGGTTGTCTGTAATAAGGAGTGCTGTTGCTGGAAATCTCCAGGCAGTCATTTCTTCAGGAAGGGTTCTCTCTCGTCCTCTCTCTCTCTCTCTCTCTCTCTCTCTCTCTCTCACTCGCTTGCTCTCTCGCTCACTCGCTTGCTCTCTCTCTCTCTCTCTCTCTCTCTCTCTCTCTCTCTCTCTGTTTGGACAGCCAACTGAATGTGCCTCAGCAGGGTCCACTCTTCAACAGACGTCTAGCCTGTCACACTTCATTTTATCATAATCACTGTGAACAACCCCCGGGACGAGAAAGGGGTGGGGGAGAGAGAGAGAGACTGAAAGAGCAGGAGACCGAGACAGAGAGACAGAGGGGAGGACTGAAGGAGAGTGGAAGAGAAAGTGAAAGAGTGCTCAAGAGACAATAGAAAGACAGAGAAAGAAGGTGACGGAGGGAAAGAATATGAGAGAAAGATAAAGAGAGAAGGCCGTGAGATTGGAGAAGCCCTGGAGTGATACAACCGTTAGAATTGAAGGTGGCATAAGATGGAGCACCAGTGGAAGTGAAAGTGAAAGCGAGGGGCGAGGAGGTGTGAAGAAGAAAGGCAGCAGAGAGACAGAGGTAATGAGGAGTGAGAGAGAGTTGAAACCCAGGGCCAGGATGGGGGAGGGGGGGAGGGGGGCAGGTGTAGCTGACTGGTCCCGGAGCAGATGGTGGACAGGACGCAGTGGGACCCCACACGGGGAACAGCGTGCCAATATCTAATGACTCACACAAGGCCGTCAGATCGCTCTCCACCAATCTGCCGTCGCTCAACAGCGATGCAGGCAGGACTTGAATGGTGAATGAATGGTCCTGTTAAAACGTCATCTCAATTCAAAGTAATAAGGAGACAGCAATGGGCACATCCATGTGTACATTTACATTGGCTTGCATAGCAAACACTTTCATCCAGAGGGAGGCTTATGGAAATCGAAGCCTGCTGTCAATATTGTATAAATATGTATGTGTAGGTCTGCTGTACATATGAATTGCTATATATGGAGCTATATGTATGCATAGCTATGTATGCAGCTATGTATATGTACAGTTATATATGTAGCAATGAAAAGCTATACATGTATTTTGGTATATATATGAATAGCTATATATGGAGCTATATGTACATATAACTACAAACAAAAGTTATTGTGCTGAACAGTCTTGTTTAAACATTTCTTTGCTATTGGACATTATGTGTTGGTTGTGTCTGGACTAACAGTTTCTCACTTGACCTCATCTGGCTTAAATATGTACAATAAGTTTGTTATTAGTTGAATAAAGAGAAAGAGAGAGATAGAGAGAGAACCACATGGCGAGAGAACAAGTGATAGAGCGAGACCGGAATAGATAGATCAAGAGAGAGAGAGAGAAGCGGAGCGAGAGAGTGATAGAGCGAGCTAGGAATAGATGGAGAGAGAGAGACGGATTACAATCGAGGTGGCACAGAGGCGCAGAGAGAGAGATGTGCGATATTATAGAGAGGGTATGGAGGCCAGGGCTACGCGTGCCAGAGTGATGATGGCTCCATGTTCCCCTACAGCAGATGGTCTGAGAGCCACTCAGGGGCCAACATTATCAGCCTGGGAAGATGCCAGGCTTTCGATAAGCTAAACACATCACACGGCGCAGACAAACAAAGGGCGGTGGGATCTAATCTAGCGGCGGCCTGGGGGAACCGGCATCCGCGGCCTAGCGAAGGCTTACGAAACCCGGCCGTGTGTACACAGGCCACGTGCGCAGGGGCGGTGGCTCACTGCCGCGCCTGTCTCTGCTGTCACCTCCGTGGGCGTCACCGCTTCTGAGGTGTTTGCGACGTGGGATAGTGTGTGTGTGTGTGTGTGTGTGTGTGTGTGCGTGTGCATGCGCGGGCATTCATCTTTGATACGGTCATGTTTCATTGCACGTTTGACACTTGGCTATTTAAGAGCAATTACTTGAGGGTCATTTGTTCGAAATGGCCCTGCCAGCCTTCAGCTATAAGTGAGTGAAAAGCTCTGTGAGAATATCCGCTTCGAGTTGACCCAAACTGCCTCTGCATGAGCCAATTTAGATTTGATAACGCTCAAAGCTAATTTCTGACGAATCAGGGCATCGTTTCCGTGATTGGTTCAGGGAGTCCATCTTGCCTGTCAATCGCAGGAGCATTAAATGGACCAGGAGGAGGGGGTGGGAGGGGACACTTTTTTACCTTGTTTCATTTGAAAGTCTTTTATGCTCTCTTTCCATCTTTGCAAATCTGAAATCGAACCCGAAGTACCTTTAATATCATATTTATTTTGAGTTTAAAATAAAACCACGTTAACCAATTAAAGTCCCTATAACAAACCATTTGTTGAAATGTGTCTTGTATTGGAAGAATCCTGGTGGTAGTTGATAAAGCAGGGAAACTTGGTTCTGCAACCTGTTCAGTTAAGGCCTATATATTACCTTTAATGGTATCTGAAAATTCATACAACCCTGAATAATACCTGACCTAAATTCCCCCTATCACTCTCTTACCGGGTTCTGTGGGTGAAGGGGATGTCAAGGTACCTGGGTGCGTTTGGTTCCCTTGTGATTGTCAAATGAGGGCTGACTGACTGGCAGGGCTACAGATGAAGCCACTGATGCTTGGTTGGTGGTGGATGATTTTGGAAGGCTGTTCATCAATTTAATTTCCATTAGTCGCCGCATTAGTTCACAGCAGAACTTCAACAAGCGCCACATCGTCTAGTTCAATGAAGCGCAATACACGGGAACACTTCCTGCCTCTGCCTCAGTGTCTAGTCCCGTCCTTATCTGTACCTCCTTCACCTTGTCCCCTTCTCTTCCTCTCCTCTCCCTGGCTTTTCTCTGTACATGTCTTCGCTGTCCCCTCCGTCCATGGATTCAACCTCATGTTTACCCTCATCAAAGATGGATGCTTATGCCTGAGCAGGAATACGTTAATGCCCCCATGTTTGGCTCGCACCATTTATTGGGCGTCAATAATTCATGCGCGTTGAGCGCTGGATGTTGGTCGCGTTTACCTGCTCCCGATAACAATATCACGAAGGAGTACAGTTTCAGTTCAATGAGGAGTTCAGTCGCTGCACACTGTCGATGGTACACAAGATTAATGCTAAATCAATGACCGTTGCATGGATTGAACCAAACATCAACTTTGTATCTTGCCCCTTTCTGTTCAACACATGCTGGATTGACTTCCTTCATGAGTCTGTGTCTAGCACACTGGCCGTAAGATGAAGATGGAGCGAACCCTTTGAGTCAATTTGGCTGTATTTGGCTAGGCAATTTGTCCTATTGTTACATAAAGGCACCTAATGTGTGGGCCTTTTTAGATGTTGTTCTATTGGTACTCATGTACTCTACCCAAAATCAGAACAAATTAAATGGCGCATGTTTCTTGATCACATTGTGGTTGTTTGTCTTTTTTTTCCCATTGACCCAAACCAGAATAATCAATACTCTCTTATTATCCTACATCCTTTACCAGCTTCTTAGGCCCAACTCATAATCAGTTGCTAATGTGGGATAGATGAGAACTGGGACACTGCTTGACAGTGTGTGGAGGTCCTCATATATCTGTGTTTATATGCTGCTCCCTCTAATCACCTGCTAATAACTAATTAATTAACCTTGGGGAAGTCATTGCTTCTTAACTATTAGCATGCATGAGGAACACTGTGTGCTTGTGTTGCAACCTGCATGCCTAACTGTATGCTGAACTATATTTGAGTACGATTTGTGTGGGAGGGCTCATGTGCGCACACACACACACACACACACACACACACACACACACACACACACACACACACACACACACACACACACACACACACACACACACACACACACACACACACACACACACACACACACACACACACACACGTGCGTGCGTGTGTGCGCTTGTGTGTAGGGGACTACTACTATGTGTGTGTTTGAGTTTGTGCATGGGAGTGTTCAGGTAAGTGTGTGTGTGTGTGTGTGTGTGTGTGTGTGTGTGTGTGTGTGTGTGTGTGTGTGTGTGTGTGTGTGTGTGTGTGTGTGTGTGTGTGTATTCGTGTGTGAATATAGTAGTGATTTCCGGGGGTCTGAGTCCAAAGGTTACTGAGGTTTACCGTCGTTAATCAAGCCCAAGGATGCACTTCATCATCTTGACTGATGGCTGTGTGTGTGCATACGAGTGCGTGTGCACGTGCATGCATGTGTATATCCCTTTATTGCATTCTGTATGTTCCTGTACTTTTCTTGTGCTTAAATTCGTTTTCATAAAAATGTGTGTCTGTGACTGTGTATCTGGTTGTGTGTACTCAAATCATGTTCATGGACCAGTGCATAGTAAGGCATTACAGCAAAAGATTGCCTACATGACTGTCATGCGTGAGTATTAAGGTCCTGCAGGTCAACGGACATCTGGCCAGTGTTCTCTAACTTCAAGCACTATATATATATATATATATATATATATACATATATAGAGAGAGAGAGACAGAGAGAGAGACAGAGACAGAGACAGAGACAGAGAGAGAGAGAGAGAGAGAGAGAGAGAGAGAGAGAGAGAGAGAGAGAGAGAGAGAGAGAGAGAGAGAGATGTGACATACAACGAGAGCATAATGACATTTACAAAAGGTCAAATTCAGACCAGAGACTTTCACACAGACAAAAGAAAGACATTTAGAACAGGAGTGAATTGTTCCATTGGTGACAGAAAATGTTTAATATTCCCTGTCCTACAACCTGCCACTGGGATAAGTATATATTTATAGAATTACGGTCATACAATCGACTTTCATACCACTTCACATTGCCTTATCGGTGTCTCAATAACCTTTGTGAATTATAAATATCTACCGGGGTCTCTTCAACTTGACATATGTGAAGAACAAAAGGATCACCAAAAGGACATCAACGCTGTGCTAGGATTAAAATCTTCAGTGCATCAAGAAATCCTTGCGTTCTCAACAACAAACGTTTAGCGAGACGTGGCAGGCGGCACCACCAGGTTTTCATATTTTTCCTCCACTTGACTCCTGTTTGGTATTCATGTTCGCTCCACTCAACTATTTCCTCACTGTTCCGGAGCAACAGAGGAAAAATCAATGAGTGGTAGCCACAGGGACCACTTCGACAAATAGTGGCTCGTGTGGGCTTGAAAGATTTCAACTTCAACTTTGAAAACTTTCAATAAATAAATCCACTTTGTTTGAAATGTAGTATCCATATTTCAAAATAAAGTAAGATGAAAGGATTTGAAATGACAAACCCCAAAGGACTTCCTCTTGTTATAAAACACGTCGCCCCCGACCGAAATCGCCTGCTTAGAACTGAATTCATTGCTGTGTATGTGCACTCTATCCAGTGACTCAAATGCATCAGTAAGTTTGTGTGTTTGAGTGTGTGCGTATATATGTGTGTGTGTTTGCGTGCATTTGTGATTACGTGCGTATTAATGTAAAGTTCAGCCATGTAATCTTGACGTGCACAAGCATTATAGTCACATCGTATGACCCTGAAATATCACGTGAGGCAAATTAAAAAAAACACGCCAGGCGAGTTTTGTTAATGCATGCAAC
Source organism: Gadus chalcogrammus (assembly GCF_026213295.1). Classification (NCBI taxonomy): domain Eukaryota; kingdom Metazoa; phylum Chordata; class Actinopteri; order Gadiformes; family Gadidae; genus Gadus; species Gadus chalcogrammus. Next base: position 3,183,201 of record NC_079421.1, read on the forward strand.
TACATTTGGATGAACAACTCTACATTTCCAGGAATAATCCAGAAGAAAGCCCTGTATTTTCAACAGTGCTCCACAGTGCAAATATTTAAATCCATTTGCAAGAAAGAAATCTGGAAATGCAATGAAAACATTGACGTTGCTTTAATTGTTTTAATTTGACACAATACACTACGGGTTGCTTTTAATAACGATATGCACAGTGCACTTATACATGAAACGCTAGATTGAAATGGAGCATGTTGAGTTTCCTTGCGTCCTAACATGAGTGAACTGACGTGGTCTCAATACAGTAGCAGAGCTGCACAGTAAGAAGAGTTCTAATTAATGAGCTAGATAATAATGAAAACAAATAGCGAGCTGCACGGATGACAAAAGAAAGGAATATTCAAGTCGAAGTCAGGGGCAGCGTTTGCTGTTGTGTTAGACGATTCCTAGGATTCCCCCGCTGTATGAACCATCATCTCATCCTCTCAATTGTTCTTCCTGTTTGATGGCAACACAATATTGTCACTAATTGAAATTACATTTGAACGTTTTATGGTAGTACGCAGGGCAGTATACATTTGTGTATATATTTATCAATTTGTATTACATAACCACTCTTTGTGTTATAAACTGTAGGTTTTTTATTACAAAACAAAAACAATATTTTTCAAATGTTTCAATACTTTTCAAATGTTTCAATATTTTTCAGATTCAATCGAAAAGAACGAAAGTATTGTAATGTGATTTTTTTTTAATATCATGCACCCCTAGTGTGTGTCTGATACTGGGCTATACAAATACATTTGTCTTTGACTTTGTGTGTGTCTGTGTGTGTGTGTGTGTGTGTGTGTGTGTGTGTGTGTGTGTGTGTGTGTGTGTGTGTGCGTGTGCGCGCGTGCATGCATGCCAGCGTGTGTGGGCATAATCCTCTGCACGTATACATGCATAAGCACACCCATTCATCGGGAATGTATTTTCATCAGTGAGTGTGTATCTTGCAGAGAATGAGTGTGTGTGTGTGTGTTTCTCTGTGCACATACAGCTATGCATGCATTGGTACCTCCACACATCAGAGCCATATTTTCACCAGTGAGTCTGCATCTTGCAACATGTACGTATGGATGCAGGTCTAGGTTTGCAATGACACCGTTGTGTTCAAGTATAGCTGCGCGTCTGTTTATATCCTTTTCATCGCAAAGACCTACACTTTCTATACATACACTTGGGTGTGGGTGTGTCTTCCTGTCAGCGAGCGGCGGCGGGAGGCAATGCTGATGAGCTCAGTGTGTATGCGTGGGGTGAATAATTCCTACTTAGCTTGCTACACGCTGAGCCCATCAGGTCCTGAAAGTCACTTTGTGTCACAGTAATTGGCAGAGCGACCCGCCGCATGGTGATTAGGGAACTCTGCATGGGACCGTGTGCACGTCCCAAAAAAGTCTCCATAAATAAAATGCTGCATGCATACGCCTCCTAAACATGGGGTAGCAGGGCATGCATGCTTCTCAGGGAATACTCACTAATGGAACTTCCCCAAGATAGATGAATCCACACGGACATCTTCGCTAACGTGATAATACATTTTATCGTGGCGGCCATGCAGTAATCTGCATGCTAATCTCCTACAATATTAACCACTTAACCACGTTGATATCACTTCTACTTTCTCTTTATTATCATTAAACCGTGTTCTAAAAATTCTAATTGATTAATATTTTTCCCTCAATTACTCAAATTAATACAGAAACCCTGAAAGGCAACATACAAAGAAATATGAAGAAAGAGGGCTGATTCATGTGATGGAAAGATAAAAATACAATTAAACCAAAGGGCTGTACAGTTGAAGGGACAATGAGCCTGGCTGTTGTCAGTGAGGCTCACAGGCTTTACATCTACAGTTGTATGTCTCTTTTTGCCAAGCAGTGGCAGAATGGATCTTTCATATACAGTGGGGCAAAAAAGTATTTAGTCAGCCACCAATTGTGCAAGTTCTCCCACTTAAAAAGATGAGAGAGGCCTGTAATTTTTATCATAGGTATACCTCAGCTATGAGAGACAAAATGAAAAAAAAAAATCTAGAAAATCACATTGTCTGATTTTTAAAGAATTTATTTGCAAATTATGGTGGAAAATAAGTATTTGGTCAATAACAAAAGGTCATCTCAATACTTTGTTACATGCCCTTTGTTGGCAATGACAGAGGTCAAACGTTTTCTGCAAGTCTTTACAAGGTTTTCACACACTGCGGCTGGTATTTTGGCCCATTCCTCCATGCAGATCTCCTCTAGAGCAGTGATGTTTTTGGACCTTCGCTGGGCAACACGGACTTTCAACTCCCTCCAAAGATTTTCTATGGGGTTGAGATCTGGAGACTGGCTAGGCCACTCCAGGACCTTGAAATGCTTCTTACGAAGCCACTCCTTCGTTGCCCGGGCGGTGTGTTTGGGGTCATTGTCATGCTGAAAGACCCAGCCACGTTTCATCTTCAGTGCCCTTGCTGATGGAAGGAGGTTTTCACTCAAAATCTCACGATACATGGTCCCATTCATTCTTTCCGTCACACGGATTAGACGTCCTGGTCCCTTGGCAGAAAAACAGCCCCAAAGCATGATGTTTCCACCCCCATGCTTCACTGTAGGTATGGTGTTCTTTGGATGCAACTCAGCATTCTTTCTCCTCCAAACACGACGAGTTGAGTTTTTACCAAAAAGTTCTATTTTGGTTTCATCTGACCATAAGACATTCTCCCAATCCTGTTCTGGATCATCCAAATGCTCTCTAGCAAACTTCAAACGGGCCCGGACATGCACTGGCTTTAGCAGGGGGACACGTCTGGCACTGCAGGATTTGAGTCCCTGGCGGCGTAGTGTGTTAGTGATGGTAGCCTTTGTTACTTTGGTCCCAGCTCTCTGGAGGTCATTCACTAGGTCCTCCCGTGTGGTTCTGGGATTTTTGTTCACCGTTCTTGTGATCATTTTGACCCCACGGGGTGAGATCTTGCGTGGAGCCCCAGATCGAGGGAGATTATCAGTGGTCTTGTATGTCTTCCATTTCCTAATAATTGCTCCCACAGTTGATTTCTTCACACCAAGCTGCTTACCTATTGCAGATTCAGACTTCCCAGCCTGGTGCAGGTCTACAATTGTGTTTCTGGTGTCCTTTGACAGCTCTTTGGTCTTGGCCATAGTGGAGTTTGGAGTGTGACTGTTTGTGGTTGTGGACAGGTGTCTTTTATACTGATAAGGCGTTCAAACAGGTGCCATTAATACAGGTAACGAGTGGAGGACAGAGGAGCCTCTTAAAGAAGATGTTACAGGTCTGTGACAGCCACAAATCTTGCTGATTTGTAGGTGACCAAATACTTATTTTCCACCATAATTTGCAAATAAATTCTTAAAAAAATCAGACAATGTGATTTTCTGGATTTTTTTTTAATTTTATCTCTCATAGCTGAGGTATACCTATGAAAAAATAAATAAAAAAAATAATGGCCTCTCTCATCTTTTTAAGTGGGAGAACTTGCACAATTGGTGGCTGACTAAATACTTTTTTGCCCCACTGTATATATATATTAGAGCTGTCAGTTAAACGCGTTATTAACGGCGTTAAAGCAAACCAATTTTAACGGCGTTAAAAAATGTATCGCCGATTAACGCAATTATTTTATAAAAATTTTTTTTTTCCATTCAGCAGTCAGGCTACTGCTTCTTTGTTTTGAGCCAAAGAAATGTATTTATTTTTTTCTTTGGCTCAAAACAAAGAAGCAGTAGCCTGACTGCTATGTTCAAATGACATTTGTTCAAAGCAGTCGTTTAATTGCACTATAGGCTCTTTTTTTGTATCGTCCTGTTTTGATCAGTATATGCCAATGTTGTTATCAATAAAAAATCATTTGCACAAGGCAAGCCGATGCACTTCACCATGTTGATAAGAGAATTAAAATGAGAAGAATTATGGGACAAAGAAATCAAGGGATATTTAGCATAGAAAAAGAATGTGCGATTAATCGTGAGTTAACTATGACATTAATGCGATTAATCACGATTAAATATTTTAATCGCTTGACAGCTCTAATATATATATATATTGCTCGGTCCGTATTGATCCTTCTGCTCACTGTGCAACAGCGCTCATTAATGATCAAAGGAGTGTGATCAGCAGGTCTTTGTTGATGTGTGGTTTGAGCAAGAAGGAAGAGGAGAGAGGACACTAAGAACATTATCGCACACAAACACACATGTGTCTATTTGTTGTTGTCCATCAATGCAGCGAGGGCACAGGTTGCTGGGAGCTTGGCCGGCGGCCGGAGGGTTGGCGCTTATTTGTTTGCTTGTTTTCGAAGCGGAATGTAGTCAACCCTACAGGAGATAGATGGTGGACGGGACGCGTTGGACAAACTGAGTATGCCACGACATAACGGAAATTAGTTTCGGTTGACAAAGAAACGCGCCGATATTATTGCAACCAGACTTGTATTATTTACTCATAAAGTATAGGATATGGACGGCCTCAGACTAATTAAAAATAAGTTATCTTTGAAACTGTACCTTGACTTCTGTCCGGCTTATTGCCATCATGCCCAAAAAAATATTTTCTTTCCACAAACAGCGCTTTACAAAGTTGGTGAAGCCACAAAAATGGACAAAAGCCCTACACTGTAATCTGTAATAAAACTACAAGAACAAGAACTTTCCTCTAGGCTATCCACATTCGCTTCTTTTCCAATTGTATTGTGGCTTTTGCATTTGTGTTGCGCTTTTAATATTTGAATGTATTATTTGTGTTATTGCAGTTGTGTTTTACTAATTTCAAAGGTTAGATATGCATTTTGTTTGAAAGTCTCCAGCTCTGGTGTGCATACGCGTTTGTGTATATGTGTGAGATATATGCTGCTCAGCATACAATTCATCCCTATCCTTCTTCCTTATTTCTATAAATGCACATATACAAAGACCTGCTGATTATATATAATTAGATATTTTTTTAAATGACATATTTGATACTTTTTACTCAACGACTGTTCCAAAAAGAAGAAAATAATCTGGAAAGCCTGACCAATATATACATCATATCTCTCCCTGCTTTGCAAAAGAAGATAAAAAACCATAGAAGTAAAGCCCTGCATGCGGTCGATCAGCCTCCCCTCACTCTGTCCTTCTGGATACAGTGGATACAGAAGTTTTCACGTACATCTCAGGGGGCTTTTGTTCTCTCTGGAACCTCACAGGACCCTAAGACCATGATGGAGACAATAGTGGCGAAGTCACGCCTCTTCCGGTGGAGCCAATGGGACCTATAAGTTCGAGAAATATGAATTGGTTTCAATGGAGAGAAAGAAATTATTTTCTGGTCCCAGTCTTTATATGCCCTGGCTGGATTACACATATGTTGTTTGTGAATTTAAATTATATTTTTTCATGTCAAGAGTTTGACCGTTTATTGTACAATTGTTCAGTTAAAGGCTGTAGAGAAAACAAAATTAGAAAGACTGCACGTCTCGTATGTGACGTCTCGCTCCCTGCGACTGGCGTGGATGGACAAGACCGACAATCTCCCCATCGGCATAACTCTCAAAATACCCCGACTTGTAATGGTTTTCACCTCTTTCTATGCTTTTATCCTCCCCTTGGAAAAAAGCGGTGAAGCGGAGCAGAGAGATCGCCATGTCTACCAGAGTGGTGGTGACGTATACCATTCGCGTCGAGAGCAGCAAGAGGCTGTTGTTCACAAAGCGTCCTCACACAAAACCTAACATTATCAAACTTCTTCTAAATTTTTTTTTGTTTTCTTTGCATGAAAAAGTATCATTTAAAACCAATAACAACATATGTGTAATCCAGGGCATATAGAGACTGGGACCAGAAAATTATTATTTTCCCTCCATTGTAACCAATTCATATTTTATCTCATAGGTCCCATGGGCTCTACCGGAAGGGGCGTGACTTCGCCACTATTCAGCCACTAAGGAAGTGGGCTGTCACTAGAATTAATTCCTCTAATAATTGATCGAAAACACAACTCTTTTTTAATAAATTTATCACACAAAAGTTTGAATCATTCCAACTTTGTTTTCTCCATATGTGTTTTTGTTTACGCTGCGGCTTTCATAAATAAAAGCAAAATATTGAAGTAAAAAAGTACTTCTGCTTCTGAGTTATTCGACAACACAGGCAGGAGGTTTGGGGTAAGTAATGGTTAGTTATTGCTCTCTGAGATAGCTGTGAATAGCCCTTCTTGAAATTGCTAGATTCACAAAATGGTCATGCTAGCACATGCACACACACACACACACGCACGCACGCACGCACGCACGCACACACACACACACACACACACACACACACACACACACACACACACACACACACACACACACACACACACACACACACACACACACACACACACACACACACACACACACACACACACTACTGCAGGGGCACACAGTTCAGCCACAGACACAATTGATTAGCATCTGTCCCCACTCAGACCCCGTGTTAAACCCCATTTAAAATCCTTCTATCAGCATTAACGGCCAAACCGTACCACTAAGGTGAGGGAATAGGTTATTTCATTATTCTGCTGCTGCAACCGATAAATGTATATAGTTTTACTTAATTATTGAGAATATGTACTTTATGTCGTAATGTTCGGTGACCGGGTTCGGGATATCTGTTACCTTGACCCATGAGCCTCCTCCATTTTCGGCCAATCACAAAAGAGCATAACAATTGATGTCTGCATGTTGGCAACACATTAATTACCATGGTAACAGCAGCTTCCTCACTTTGGAAAGCTATGGGAAAGCAACACAAAATAAACAGTCATCCAAGCAGTTTGGTTAGAGCCTGGTAGTTAACGCTGCATATATTGGGTAAATGCCGCTACAATACAACTGTCAAAATTGGCCATGTTCTAGGATGGAACTGGACCATGGGAATAGTAGTTTGTGATTGTTTGGCGCAATATGGTATGCAGTCTTGTATCCATTGCTTACATTGTAACGTTTATCTGTTTATATACATGTGGAGAGCGAGTAGCCCACAGGGTAATCTGAATGTTCAGTTTGAACATCTGTGTGTTTGAGGAAAACATACAATAAGGCCCGTACACATAGGCTACAGAGACAGGGAAACAACACCTAGTACTTAACTCTATGGTAGACAGCAGTGATTGAGTCTGTCGCATGGGAGGAAACGCCAGCTGCTTGTTAGAGGCACGACCACAGTGATTTGGTCCCATAGAAACACACGCACGCAGGCAAACCACTACTTAATGACAAGATGGCACAGTTTGATGACACACACACACACACACACACACACACACACACACACACACACACACACACACACACACACACACACACACACACACACAGACTATGGCTGTAAAAAGGAGTATGGTGGGCAGACATTTTCTTTTATACCAGAACACAAAAGAGGAAGAACAACCATCAGAAGGCCGGTATCTGGCCCAGGGCCATTAACAGAATCATCAATACAACATACAACAACAACATTATATGGCAGGTACATCGAACTCCATCAAAGACAACCGACTGTATTGATGGGTAATTGATGATGTCGGATTTGTCCTTGCAGCTCAGCTTAGATCTCTACCCAGTTCAACTTGATGAGCAGCACTCTGGAGTCGGTAATGTATACAGAGGTTACGTCCTATCCAGTCTAGCAAGCTCTAGCAAGGAACTTCCATTGGTTTTATATGGCCAGCACACAGGCTTCATGCCATACGGTGGATGGGAATGGGCAGAGAGTGTAAACGGTTGGCATTACTGATAATACATTTTGTCAACTCAATGCTAATTAACACATCCAACACTATGCATACTAAACTTTTAGAAGCCTAATCAGAATTCAGCCACATTCAAAAGGTAGATTCAGTTCAGAAGACAGCCTTCTGGTTCAGGTAGGGAGGTATCCTAGTTTGGGACCTGCTCCGTGGGTTGTTCTTGTGCGCCAATCTCTGTTTCTGTTGGAACAGCTGCCTGCTTTGTTTCCGCATTAGTAATAATGGGATGGTAGCCACATGTAACAAGATGACAGTCCAATCCGAGGGCAGCGCTCCTCGAATATAACATAAGCGTATTTGTTGAAATGGATTAGTTATACTTACATTGTCATAATGTGCCAACATGTGTGATCTGGGCTTTGTGTTTCTGTGAACATGCCTGAATGACATAGATCCCTGCATATCAACTATTCAAAACATGATTGTTGACTATGGTTACTGATTTCATGCATTTACCATAGTTGTACCAGACAATGTAGCTATTATTCTCAACATAATCAGGGTGCTGGGTATGAAGGATAATGACATGCACCTATTTGCAGAAGGACACAAAACAGAAGCATGAAGTCAAGGTAAAAAATAAAAGTGAAGGTTGTAATTTTGTGTAGATACCTAACATACTAGAGTTATGCCGGATTCACTAATTTCTTCATTTTGTGTCTGTTTTCCTTCTCGGAGCCACAGGTAACAAAACTATGCTACTTGACTCCAGCCCCATTGGACTGGTTACCAGGTCCAAACTTACTGCGCCCTGATGAACCATGAAATCAACCCTCACTACATCTCCCCCTTAAGGATGTTTAAGACGTATAAACAGCTTATGATCACTGTACTGCATCGACCAACATACAAACAGGATACTCTGATAGGCTAACAAGAACACATTTAGCTCTACAAAAGTTGATATTACAATGTAAAACTTACTTACAACATTATGCAAGGTTCCCATATCTCACAACCACATCTTTATATAAAATACTTTTTTTCAGACCATCTCACGACAAGGCCTTACACCTGTCCTCTCTCAACCGGGGCGGGGCGGGGGGGGCTTCATTAGACCATGGAGTGGGAGTCCCTTTGCCCACCTCCATGCCCCTGCCACCTGGCTAGTTATCTCAAAGTATGTAGGCCTTTCCTCAGAGCGTTGCACTGGGAGTCGCCGGATATAGCACCCCTTGTAGTTGCATCTGTTCCTGCTACACTGTCCACCTCAAGCCGGTTCCATTGTGTTTATCCTCGGGGTGGGACAACAGGGGCCTTGGACGACAGCGAGGGCTGACCACTGTTTCTGTTCATGGGTTTTCTTCAGCGCTGTGTCTCATTTGCTTAGTGGTTGAATGTTTCTTACGCTTTTCCTGCAGACCTAGGAGAACACCTGTTCCTCCTTAGATGTGGTGTCTGCCTGCCTAACCTTTTCCTGCTCAGGCCGCCTTGAGGGAAGGTTCCCCTCTAGTGATTGTAGCAAAGACACCAGGAGGTCTCCTTGTTTCAGTGTCCCATTTGCTATCTGCCCTCTCTGCATGGCCATTGCACTTTGCAAATGTGGGCTAGATGTGACGTGTTCAAGGTCAAACTGTCTGCCTAACATCCGTGGTCCAGTTTCCTGAAACCTTCTTTGCTACGAATCTCTTTCGGACGTCGTTCGTTGGTAAGGTCGGTCTGAAGCGCTCATGGAACCAGCTCCTGACGCTAGTCGCCGCCACTGCGCGGTAACCTTTAAACTTCCCTGTTACGCATGGAACTGCCACATTGGCAGTGTTGTGTTTCAACAGTTAACGGAAGAAGTGATGGGTGGCGTAGCAGGATAGACATGCAGGATAGCAGGGTAGGCCAAGTTGTTTAATTGCTCATTCTAAGTTTGCATCCGTAGCCAATTGAGGCCAATTGAAACGGCATATTTGAAATGAGGATTTAATTAAGGATGTAATTGCCTCTATCTCCTCTGCTGTTTCTATATTTTCTATATTGTTTTAAATCAGTGTAGGCTATGCTAGTATGTCCGCCCATGGTAAAAGTTTAGGCCTACTAGAAGGATTTCGAGCTATGTTTTATTCGCAAAGACTGCTATACTTTGCTGTCATGCACCTGCTCATGAAATGGAGAGTCCAACTCTGATCAATCGATTTCAGCACTTTCTTTCTGGACAGAGCCATGTATGAACGACTTATGGAGTGTTTCCTAAGAAGACTCCTAAGAGACCGTTCGGGACTAAAACCAGCTGAGGATCATTTTAACTCTTTAATAATACTTAATACTTTTAGCTCTTTAATAAACCACAATGTGCTGAAGCTTTTTAACAAGTATAGAAGATAATAAGAGAGATCTATCCCTAAGACTTTAATGCCGCGCTTCCACTGCAGGGTGCGGTACGGTTCGGTTCGCCTCAGTCCGGTAGGGAGGGGGCGGTATAGCCCAGCTCAGCTCCGAGGTCATGTTCCACCGCCGACAGTACCCTTTATGGTAGGCTGGATGTCCATTGCCGCGGCAGCAACGTAAACATCGTAAAACAACGTCTTCCTCCCCAAGAATGCAGAGGAACGACAAGGCACCTAACCCTGACTGTTAGCTCCCGACGAGCTGGCTGTCGCCTTGCATGGTTGACTCTGCCGTCGGTGTGTGAATGTGTGCGTGAATGGTGAATGTGAGGCAATATTGTAAAGCGCTTTGGGTGGCCAATGGTTAGAAAAAGCGCTATATAAATGCAGTCCATTTACATTCACCACCTTGTTCGCCCAAGCAAGCGTTTTACGCGACTGGTTTATTGTAAAGAATAATACCTCGAGGCTACTGTTTGTTTGTTTTTATCCCCATGTCATCCGGAAGTGACGATTCTGTCAACCAATCAACGGAGGGGGTGTGTAGCTCGCATTTTCCGGCACCCTTTCAGGCGTCACACTACCCCAACGGAGGAGTACTGAAGACGAGGGCAAAACGAGTACGGCTCAGTCCGGGTCACACCCACTTTTGGCGGTGGAAACGCAATCCGTACCGCACCTTTGGGAACCGAACCGTACCGCACCCTGCAGTGGAAACGCGCCATTAGACTCACTCCAACTCTGACTACTTTTAAAACAAGACTGGAGTATTTTATATTTGCTTTAGCTTTCTGCTAAATCTTAAATAAATTGCACTTCCTTTAATGCACTTTTTAACTTTGCCTTCATTTTCTTTTACATATCTATTGTATTACTTAATTTAATTGAATGTATTAAATACATTGCACTTTCTACAATGCATTCTTTTAACTTTGCCTTTGTTTTCTTTTATTTATCAATTTTATTTCATTCATTTTATTGTACGACAATGTTTCTATGTGAAGCACTTTGAGTCTGCCTAGTGTATGAAAAGTGCTTTATGAATAAAGTTGCCTTGCCTATCTTTTGCCAAGGCCTGGAGGTGAGCTCACAGCCCCAGAGACTCCGTTCTCTGACCGCTCCTACTCTCACTACTGAACCCAAGCTTTGATCTGTGAGATCTTTGGCCGAGCGACTGACTTGTTTGCCCTCCCTCTACGCCTAACCAGCCTTTCTAAGATGTCTTTGCTCATGCTTCCGGGAATAACTATGAACCTCCCTCTGACCTCACAAGATAAAAGTCTCTGGGTGTCTTGTTGCATACTTTATTCCTATTTACTTGTTTGCATACATCATATCTGTTTGCTTGATTATGATCCATCCTGTCCGTTCTCTGTAAACCACAGAGGGCCCAGCCGCGCATTGCAATCATCCTGAGTGCCTGAACGAAAAGGACTGCTTTTGCTGAAATGCAACCTCATGAAGTAGGAAGGCTTCTGAATCCTATCCTAATAATTTTTCTAAACACAGAGATTTTATTATGAAAGACAATCTACTGAAGCAAAAAACATGAAGAAACAGGATAAACATCTGCCGAGTCACATTATGGAAGTCCACGGCAGCTTTTGATGAAAAAATGTAAGATCCCAAATAGTGAAACAGCTAATTTAGAGCACAGTGGCAGTCATCGATATTCACCAAACCAAACAGGAGGCTGGGATGGCAGCCTATCTATTTCAGCCTATACATCCAGGGCAGCTCTGCTCTTTAGTGAAGCCGATTATTATTGGTAAGCAGGCTTTTAGGGACATACATTTTTGGGAACAAATTGAATTAGTGAGGTTGACACTGAATTGGCTTACATTTTTCATCATGAAATAGATGGCCATCTAGTCGTGTTCACTAGATTGATGCATTTGGCTAAAATCTAAAATTGTTATGGGGGGGGGGGGGGGGCATGCCCCCTGACCCCCTGGTCCCCCCTAGATTGGATACCATCCAGCAAAGTCTCCCAAAATGCTGTGGGAAATACTAGAGTCAATGTGTTCGCTCAAATTCTCACAGGAAGTGATATGCTCATGTTTGCTTTTGGCAGGGAGCGTCTGCGATGGCTATGACTTTTCCTGGTGCATCCTCTGCCACAAAAACATGTATCCTGAGTAGCCTCTGGCAGTGAATAAAGACAAAACCTTACTGTTCCTCCGTTGCACAAGGGGCTACTGGGTGGTCACCCGACCGAAGTGGTCAATTCTGTACAGATATCTTTCAAAGCGATCAGACGGCCACACGGACAAGCACTCTTTTTGAATCTGGGTTGACCTTGTTCCTGTACTGTTGCGTCTGAAAAATCGAGATTTCCTGGCATCATAAGACGGTAACTGGTGCAGTTATAAGTTCTGCCTTTAGTCTCTGGATTGCTGTGGTTGTCCACACAACCATTCATCCTTTGTTTTGAGCAGGTCTTACGCAGCGCCTCACGGTGGAGAGATGTGGTGTATTCCTCTTGGGTGGAGGAATCTATTCCCCGAACATCTCCGGTTTTGGTCTTACCCCCTGTCTCATCGACTAAGTGTCTCAGGAACCCAAATCATTCTCTGTCTGAACGTATGCTTCTTTTTAGTTTGAGTCTGGCCGTCGCGGAGAAAAAAAAAAGATTTTGAGGAGCACCTGTCTTCTCACAGCCTGGTTGTGGTTATGTGTTGGCCAAGTAATATTATTTTTTAGTATATATTGATGAATAAACAATGGACCAACTGATTTCTCTTCATGCATCCACCAATCAGTCAGTCAATGGTTCCCAACTATGTGTGATTAACAGGCTCAACGTCAAGACCATGGGGAGGCGTACAGAGAGATATTAACATTCTGAATGCTAGTATCACACCATCCTTTTGAACAAGAAAAGGAAAAAACAGAAGCAACCAGACGGCAAAACGATTTAGGATTAGGTCATATCCGGGATTTCCCAAACCTGTAGTGCTTTTATTGCGTTTCTAAAACCCGCAGGGTTGTATTGTTATCAGACACAAACCTGATGTAGTTTGGAATGACCTGGGGGTTCAGCAGCAGACAAAGATTAAGCTAACAGACTGAAAGGAGTTTAGCTCTTGTTCTCCCAGGTACGATGGGTTGGTTTTATTGGCCGATCTAATGATCTGATGAAGTAATCAGCTGTCTGAAGGCTAATTACCAGCAGCTGGTTGGGAGTGTGTAGTGCTGCTGAGCGTTGTGTGTGTTTGGACCCCCTGCATTACAGCGCTGGACTCCCATTATATACACTGTCTGAATCTTGATATAGACGCCGGGAAAAAAAACCAACAATTATTTCAGAGACACACAATTCTTGACTTAAAATCTTCCATTTAAGAAATTGACAAAATTATAAGACAAAGAAAGCTATACAATGTGATAGTGGTAGTTGTTCTGTGACATTTTAGATCCAGTGGGTTGGCTCAGGAATGTTTTGCCCAAACGTCATTCTTTTTTCATTTATTATTGAGCGATCATTTTGAAAAAATGTCGGCATTCCAGACATTCGTATTCTGAAAGGTTATAGGAAAGAGTTCAGCACATGTGCATCTCTTGGTCTCTTTGTTTGACAAAGGAACACAATTGAATACACTGACAGCACTTTAAAGGTTGTGCTTTTCTTTTTATGCTCCTTTGTTTGACTCATATAATCATCTACCTTCACATGCTGTTTCATGCATTGCTTCTTGTTAGCTGATGTGATTAACCTGTCACCTGCTGATTAAGCACTGACGTGATGGGCTTATTGGAACTGAATTGGACAGGCGTTTACAGTTGACAATCTTTTTTTTTTATATACATATATATTTTTTGGTGGGGTTAGGGGGTTAGGTAAACCTTTGCACCGTGTATGTGAACAGTGGATGCCCTATCAAAGGGCTTTGTCCCTGATTACTCCCCAATGTTTGTGGTACTGGACAGCCAGAGCAAAAGACGTGTAACAGGGGACGTTGAATTGGACTGCTGTTAGGACTAGAAATACATGGAATTATGAGGGAATGGATTAGATGGATAATTTGAACCTAAATTTCCTGTGGCAACGAGGCAGGCATTGACTGTGAAGCTATTGATGGTGCATTCATGATCACGTGGTGTTTTCTTTCATTTTCTGTTAATTCATCGAAAAGCAGGCCTATTTTGGAAGTTTGTGGTGAAAGTCATTACTGTTGATTGCCGTTTCTAGTCAATGTCATTTCTGGAGATATTGTGTCACTTGGTCAAGTCTAGGGATGTGATGTGTATATTTTGTATCTAAAGATTTAGGTGTGTATATGATTACGCAGGTTTTATGAATTGCATTAGCTACATCCACTGATGCAATTAGATAAAGAAAAACATTAGAAAAATACATTTTACACCCTTTGTCAACTAACAACATTCATTTAGTATAGACGTTTATTCAGCGGCGTGCAGAATATGCCACTGATTCACCCTCTTCTCTCTTTATTTTCTCTCTTATTCCCCTTCCTTCTTTGATGCCCACTCTCTCTCCTCCAACCCTAGAGGACTGGTCTGACGGAGCACTGATGCAGCCGGCGAGACAGGAGACAGTCATACACGCCCGGGATCAGGCTCAGAACGGCGCCCGTGGAGAGGGTTGCTGCGGAGGCACGTTGTGTTGGTGGACTTGTTGTTGTGTTTTGTTTAGTTGTTCTTTTGGGGGGAGCGGTTGGGGAGGAGCAGGGGAGGGGAATGAGGTTAAAATGTTCTGACAGAGACACATTGACCACTCTGTTCCCTCGCTCTTGGCCTTCATCTCAGAGACCCAAGTCTCAGAGAATCATTTCTCTTTGTTTCTCACTCCCCCTATTGCGTTTATGTCCCCGATCCAGCCGGCCTCTTCCTGCCCTCCCCCCTCCTCCATTTTGACACTTCCTTTCCCAGCACCTTCTCGTGACAAATAGCCACCTTTCAAAATGTTTTAAAGGGGTGTGATAAGAGTGTGTTTGCTGCATGGGTGTGAATCTGTTTCTTGATGCTTCTTTTCCCAGTGCCCTGCATCCTTCTCTCAGATGTGTGTGTGTGTGTGTGTGTGTGTGTGTGTGTGTGTGTGTGTGTGTGTGTGTGTGTGTGTGTGTGTGTGTGTGTGTGTGTGTGTGTGTGTGTGTGTGTGTGTGTGTGTGAGAGAGAGAGAGAGAGAGGGAAGGCGAGGTGATAGACTACCCATTAATGAACACACAGTACAGAATGTAACTATGATAAAACGATTGTATTTTTTATTTAAATTGCAAACACAAGCACCGTCTTCTTTCAGTAAACAATCTACAACTCCACTCAAGATAAACATCAGAAAGAAGCATAGATTACAAGTAGCTTCCAGGTGGCATCTGCAGAAAGTCACAGATGGTACGTTTCTCCATTCAAGTTTATAGAGGGTGTTACATTGGGCAACACTTTGTCACACCAGGCTAGGTTGTGGGTACAAGGGTCGTTTTCAGTTGCAAACTGCAGTTTGGATATTACCTATTGATATGATCTGTTACTTTAGTAATTAGCCTGATACGTTAAATACGTGGCTTTCACCGGCAGGCTGTGTGGGCCTTAGGCGTCCTACGAGGTGATAACTCATTATCCCAATTGTGACGGGAGACAAGGTCATGCTGATTATGGACTGAAGGACAATCGACCCATTTTCACTGAGGCAGCGTCATAGGACAACATAGATATCCCTCATGAAACTGATTATGCATCTGCTCCTTTTATGTACCAGGGCTTGGGTAGCAGACTTCATTATCTTATACTTGGGCCCCCATACATAAAAGGAGCGCAATGAATTGAAGGGATACCCGTGTTTGACCTCCGGTCTCTGTGAAGAAACTCAATTGACCTGCCGCTCATTCACGAACGGCTGACAGTAACTTAAAGGGGACATATTATGAAAACAGCACTTTGGGATTTGGGGTGTTGTTGTGGGTAGATGTTGCTCCCACACGCATACAAACTTTGAAATAAGTCTGTTCATGATTTTTTGAGTGAGATATGCATTTCTGGAAGCAGCCGCCTCCAGCTACCAAATGAGCGAGTCAGTTTCGGCGCCCCCTCCTACGTAGGAAGGGGGCACATTTGAATATTACCTCCCACTTCCACACTCCCCTCCGATCAGCATCGCTAAGATTTTGTGGACCAGCGGACCAGCAGCTCCGGCGGGGGGAACTCGGCGCTAGCCCTGCAGCTAAGCTCCGGGAGTACAATCCCTTTCTCTGGCGCCGATCTCACCCCGCAGGAGCTGCCGCCAAAGGGAAGTCGGGAGGAGGAGACATGGAGTAGAAAGGGATCGTACTCCCGGAGCTGAGCAGCCAGACTGCCGCCGAGCTACCCCAGCCGGAGATGCTCGTCCGCCGGAGCTGCTAGTCCGCTGGAGCTGCCACCGCCAGTTCAGCTCCCGGAGTACACCTCCGGAGCTGCCAGACTGCGGCCGGACAGCTTCGACGGTGGCTGGCAGCAGTTCCTTCCCCGCAATTCTTCTCAATCATGGCCGAGATATCCCCCACTATGAGTCTTTACTTGTGGAAGTACCAGAGACGTCAGACTGACACAGTCTTTATTATTCATAATATCATCCGAGGCACACATAGCTTTTGGCCGTGATATTAGATAGATTATATAAATACCCGTATATAATATTATTATTATGTTATATTATATTATATAGATATAGAGCTCCAGGAGTCAGCAAACGGCAACAATCCCTTCTCCTCCATGCTGTGGTTCAGTCTGACAGCTCATTGGTCAATGGGCAGCAGCTCATTTGCATAAAAGCTACAGACACCAGAAACAGCGCATTCTGAAGGGAATGAAACAGAGGGGAAGAGCGGTAGACAATATATTTTCTTTTCCTAAAAGCTATTTTCAGCAGACAGCTTCAAAAACATGTTTTCTGGACCTCAAATACTATGTATACTTGTTGGGAAAACACCATAATATGTCTCCTTTAAGCTGTACTGCAGCTGTTATACATATGGACTTTGGACTGCCTTTACAAGACCTTGTTCTCTGATTTTCATTCTGTAGTGTCTTTTAACTTGCTTTGGATAGAAGATGGACAAGAGTACTGCTGAATTAGTAAATGTCAACGTTTACTTAATGCACACATTTTGAATTTACTTTATTTTTACAACAACCAAGAACAATATTAGAAACATGAACCTGCAGTAAGCTGATTTCAATTGGTGATTTTCCTCAATAGTTGCACCTTATGGGCAAATCCAAAAGGCAAAAGGACCAGGGAGGACTCTTGACAACTTGACCTATATGTGAAAAATGCTGATATACTAAATTATAGATACTTTGGATTTATAACAAGCAGGGAGACAGTTCACCCTCTGGCAGTATATATGGCTGTTGATAGTTGAAGGGATCTCCATCTTTAATCCCGCACACCTACGCATTTTACGTCTGCACAATCACATTTATTATTTCAGCTGATTGAACTTCAAATACGCATACAGCCTGCATTCTTATGACACAATGTAAAGATAATGTATGGAGGTTTAACGGACTATGCAAATTAACCTGGCACACTTGATGGAAAATAGAACCATGACTTCAGTTTGAAGAAAATGGGAGAATTGACTTCCTCTTCCCAAATGAAAACTAAAGGCACCATCTACATTCTGAACATAACTTAGCTTCTTTAAAAATGTCCAAGGGTGTCAATAAATCCACAGCAAAAAAAAAGTAGGAAAGGCTTGTTTTCTACAGAATGAGGCAAGGAGCCTGAAATTGATTAGCTACTGAAGCAGAGTAGGCAACTTTTCAGCTTACAGCAAAAAACAGACGAGTCTGCAGGCATCTAGGTCCAGCGTGTCACCCTTTATCTCGTTTTACTCTCCCCCTGCACCTACACACTAGATCTATTTTCTCTTTCTCGCCCTCTTCTCCTAAACCTCTCTCAATCCACTTGTTCTATTTTGCCGACCGCCTTTAAAGACTTCTCATCTCACTCCCCTCTCTTCAAGTCCAGAAGATATATTTCCTCAAGTCTCAGCCCTCCATCTCTGACAATCCCCCTGAAGCCGCCATATTGCTCTCCCTTTCCCTCTCTCCCTCCTTGTTCTCCACGGAGCAGCCAATCACTCACTGACCTATCGATCAGCTGCCAGTTTCCTGGTGTGAATGTGCTGGAGTCTCAAGCAGAGGCATGCGAGCCCCAACCGAGGGTGTGTTTGTATGTGTGTGTGTTCCGTGTGTACGTTTGTTTGAACGTGTTTATGTGTGTGTGTTTCTGTTCCGTGTATGTATCAGTTTTGTGTACTTTATTTTTCAGTGGGGGTGTATTTTGTGTGTGTGTGTGTGTGTATGTGTGTGCACACGTGCGTGTGCATACATTAGCGAGTCTGGTAGAAGTGGAGTATAATGGGCTTTAATGTACACTAAGGGCTTTGCCAGCCCACCACTATTGACAAACGGCTGCAGTTACCGGGCTTAGAATTTATTGCTACTCTGGCACATTTAACCAAATATGTCAATAATATAACTTTTGTTGTGCCCTAGTGTCATAAAAGGGTACTATGCACAAAATTGGGTCTGAAATAGACTTAGACATTGGCAATGCTAGCCTCTTTGAATATGTGTTTATGTGTGTACCAACACACAACATGCCCCAAGTGCAAGTCACTAGATCTGTCTCCATGGCCCTCCATCAAGTGAGCCGCATACAACAACGGCTAAGGGCAGAGGTCCTTCATCCATACTTTCACCAAAGTCTGGAATGGCATTCCCATCACATTAGAGTATTACAATTCATCACACAATCCTTCAAAAAAGCTTATTGCTTGTTGCTCCTCACCACATACACTTGCAAACACTGACTTATATAGATCACTCTCTGTGCTCAGTCTGCTGTCTATATGATTGTCCTACTGATGTCTGACGTGCTATGTCCCTGTTATGTGTTGCATGTAAATGTGACGTGTGATGTGCCTTGTACCTGTTACATGTTATATGTGCTGCAGAACAGGAACCTGCTGGAAATCAGCTATTTTACTGAGACAGGCCCGTTTTAAATTGTAACTTTGTTACTTTTAATACTTTCGTGTATAATCAATAAAAAGAAAGAAGAAAGAAAGTGTCGGTTACCGTCTGGGTTGGTAATTCTGGGTGTTTTGGACAATGTGGAGCTACTGAACAAAGTATTCAGCTGTCAACACTGCTCCACTGCTCCGGCTCTGGACGTGCGTCACAGGTCGCTGGTTAGCCACACCAACTGTGGCTCCACCCAGCAGCCTAGGGAGAGAACGAGCAAACTGGCAAATATGCTAAGCAGATGTGTCTAAATATGCAAATGTAAGTGTTTTGTGACACCAGTAAATAATGCAGCATTGCTAACCGCTGTGGAAAGAGAGTGAGGAAGAAATAACAATGTCTGGCATAACAACTATAACATACAAGGTGGTGAGGCTTGCTCAGGGGCCCCTTGGCAGTTTTGCTGAACCATTTAAAGGCAATCAGAGCTGTTCACTGACACACACACACACACACACACACACACACACACACACACACACACACACACACACACACACACACACACACACACACACACACACACACACACACACACACACACACACAAACACACACAACACCCCCACACACACAGATATAGATTGTAAAGAGTTTCTTCGGGAACGGCTTTAGAGATGAGCTTTGGGTAACAAAATAAGTCGACATCAGCAGAAAGATTCCCCTTCTCTTGTTACAGGAGGAGATTATTAGAAAGTTATTGGACAAGGGACATGATTCCTGTATAGAATTTTCCTCCAAACTGATTCTACCATCAATGTTTCCTAAACTTATCTGCAGTAATGAGGGACCTTGGGCCAAAATTGGAGACAAGAAAACATTATATTACTGCTGGATTATATTACCCCCACCTCCCAGGTGGGGGTGGGAGGTTGACGCCTTAATATGCTTCCTTTATGCTGCACACATGCTTATGTGATGCTTAGATACTTGCCACGTTCATTACCTGGGGCTGTATTAAAGTGCTGTGCCAGTGTCATTTTTCCCAGCCTCTCTCCGAGATGCCGCCAGGATTTAAAGCGTCATTAAACACTTGATTGTGGCCTTGTTCTTTCCTGCTAAGAACGCCATCTTTTCCATGATGGCAGACTACGGTGTCTGGGTAAACATGATTCAAATGGGTGTGTTAAGCAGGGCATTAGCTCTAGTTTTGTCACATGTCAACAATGATTTGCAATCCCCAATGTCACCAGCCTACCTGTAGCCATCCTGTAACCCAAGTAGACAAACTCCTACCCGCTCCTTAATGACACGTCACTGTAGTCTCTTAATGGACCAATGTGTCTCATAAATAACTTATGAGTTAACAGAATTAAGCAGAACCTCTTTGGGACAACTCTTAAAGAATTGGAGTCCAGTAGGGGAAGAAATAAGAACTTATTTCTTTCCCGAATTCCTGACTTTTCCCTCAATCAGATGTTTGGTTGCTTCCTTCGTAACGTGACATGCTTAAGTAACATGCCTATTGGCAGATGTGGCAGAAAGGAAAGTGCAGAAGCTGCAACATTGCCTCCTGCCCAACCCCAGTCTTTAAAAGCATTACTCACTCTAGGTGCAGTTACTGTAAGTGATGACGTTTTTAGTGCCAGTCTGCATAATATGATACTGATACTAATGTGATGCCAATCTATATATAAAAGTGCTGAATAATATATGGCACATTTCCACCACAGTAACTACCATGTGTTTGTCCTTCAACTCATCGGGTATCTATCCTTGCTTAAAATGACTCAATACCCTAAATCTCCTTGTAGGGGTAATAAAGTATATATATATATATATATATCAAAAGCCACATCTGATCTTGAGTAAAGTTGAAGTGAGTGCAATCTCGTCATATTCCCTGCATTAACCTAAACCTAGGTTTGGCCATTTGGTTATCATGGTCATCATATTGATTTTATAATTCTAGTGTGGACAATATTCAAGATAACACAGTGACAGTGTTTGAATGTACACAAGCTCGCCTGAAAGTAAGTGCAAATACGCAAGTACAAGGGCCTGGAAAAATACAAAAACGAGAAACACACACACACACAAACACACACACACACACACACAAACACACACATACACATGTTTGCGTGCATGTGTGTGCATTCATGTGTGTACGTGCATGTGCACAGACAGCCAGGGACCTTGCGGCGCATTAGCAGATGAGTTAACACTAAGTCAAACAGACAGCCCGCTCCCTCCATGAGTCACAATAAATGCCCTAATATCTGCACTCTCATCCTCACTGTCTCTCTCCCTACCTCAGTTTTGCTCTTTATCTCCTCAAGTCACAGTGATATTGTCCAACTCTCCCTCACTATTAGTTTTGCACTCTCTCCCTCTCGCTCTGCCCCCTTTCCACATTCCCCTGATGTCCTACATTCAGATTCAGATTAAACACTGTGTCTGATTCACCTCCTCAGGTTTTTTTTTAATTCTGGCCTGCTGTTCCTCTTCCAGATGTCTGCCATAGATGTTGGTCCGAGACTATTCTAAGCAGACGTCTGGTCTTAGACTATGCTCCCTCACAAGCTCCAGAACGACATGTGGGACACCGACTGTCACATGTCACTCACAAGCACCCAACAACACATTAAATAAACACACACATGAGAATGTGGGTGCGCAGAAACCGTTTTAGAAGAAAGAGACAGACCCAGTGAATACAAGGGACAGGAAGATATATCATCCATCTCCTTGGTTTTCATATCTCTTCTGTCTCTTTCTAAATCTCTTTTTATATCCTCTTTCAACCTCTCCCTGCTTTTATCCGGTCTATTTCAAATTCCCGTCGCCCTTTCTCACTTTTCTCTCATGCATAAACCTCTTCCATGGTCACCCGACCACATTTAATCTATTGATTATGAATTAACCGGGTCTCGTATTGCTGTATAACGTCATATTCAATTGAAAGCACTCTATCTCAAATCGCTTGGCTCCCAAGCCGAGACTATCTTATCGCTCCACGCTAAACCTGCCTGCTCCATCTCGCTACTACCAATCAGACCTCGCTAAGCTAGCCCCCGTCAATCTGGTGTTCAACCACCCGGAATCATCCATGGCACCACGCACTCCGACTCGAGGCGCTTTCGCACTCCGAGTTCCAATTCCATGGAGGAAATGATGAATTAGACGGGCTGACTGAATGGCAGTGTGTTGATTTGACTATATTGAGGTCGCCTATATATGTTTTGCTTCCTTCACCCTTGATGTTTCCGTGGAGCTCTGTACATGTCATTACATCCTTCAATTTCCTTTTTGGTTATGAATACAATTTATTTAAGTGCAAGTGTTCAGATTGAAAAAAACAACAGAGTTTGCTTTCAATTAGTTCAACTGGTATCAGATGCAGGATCTAAATACGATTGATTTTCTATACCTCATCGTAAGAAAAATAAGGTCGCAGGCCATTTTCAGGATAATATGAGGCTGATAATTGGGAGTAAAATCCAAAATAGTTCAACATTAATTATTCAGATATGTGCAGCTGTAGTCCTTCATTAACTCTTTGATTGAATGTAATTGTAGAATAGTCTACAGATGAGAACCTTGGTGTATAACTAGATTACTTGAACAGAGCTTAAGAGCAAGCTTCTTGCATTACTGTTTGCTAAATTATGACTTAGGCATATTTGTAGATCCAATAAAGGAGTATCTGCGATCTGCTAGAGTGGCCTTGGGCCAAATTTATTCAACAAAAACGAAAATCAGGAGAAGTTGAAAATAAAATATTGTGATCACTTATTTTGATTTAATGGAAACCTAAAGGTGAATGTGAACTTAATGAAAGGGAATTACTCCACCTGCACCAGAATTATTTGAACTGAGTCGTACCTGTCTGTACTTCTTTATTGTCACCTGGAACTGCTAACTCAAACAAAGAGATCAAAACTGGTTTTGATTACACACCAGTCATCTTACCGTTGCTTCTTCAGGTGTGAAAAGAGAAGTCTGAAGGTGGTTCAGAACATTCCCACATCCCTGATGTAGGACATGCCCTCGATGGAGTCATCACCATATGTGTCAGTGTTGGGCTTCCTGGGGTGTGGGGGTCATCCGGCAGGTCATCCAGCAGGAGAATGGCTGCCATCCATCAGGTGCAGCTCAGCAGACCGCAGGTTGAGTTGAATTCTGGGAGCTGCGAGAGTTGCTCTCTGGCATCTGTTCCTGTGGAGGCCTCCCAGCAGTTTCTTGGTTGTCAGCAACACTCGGCGGGCCGTGTTCCAGAGATACTGTAAGCGGAGGGTTTTACCCTAACAGAGTTTTGTCAAAGGGAATGGGTCTATGGAAACAGCCCTCTGTTGTTCGGGATTGTTGCAAAAAAAAAAGAAGATTTTGCAGCAGCTCTTGTTCACAATATATTTGTTGTTTTTGCGGGAGTGAGTGAAAGTTGCTTAAAAAGCATACATTTTGCACTGAATGTTGAAACTGGGGGACAGATTTAAGTCAAGAAGAAAATGAGTTGAACAGGACCCGTTGGTCAGAGAGGTTCAATAGACCAATTCAAACTGTATAAGATCCCTTCTCATCCTTGACTATTCGCGGGTGTTAATGGGGGTCTTGCACCCAAGGGCAAAGGTCATTTGCACCCCAAGTGGCGGGCCGGGGGATTACCCTGTGGTTGTGGTTAGGGGGGCTGTGAAAAGTGTACAAAACCATGGGCAGAGCTTCAGGCCATTTGAATATACTCAATCTTACACACATATACTCACCCGTGTTAGCTTTCATGAACAACAACAGTTTGACCAGTGCTGAAAATAGACTTGATAAAAAACTATTTACAAGATAATTTGAGATCACATCTACATATGTCAGAAATAAATCGATTCATTTATATTTGGTAGTCAAATCAAGTTGAAAAGCAAAGGGCAACAAAGTTCAAGATGAATGCCGTTTGAGGTCTACTGCTGGCGATGGGACATGCATTCCCTATTACTGCTCGACATCTTCGGGTTCTCCCATTGTTTTACGCTGTCCTGTGTCTAATAAATGTCGGCATTTCATTTACGGCTGAAGGCTTTTTTCAGAGACTAGATGACATTTCCATTTTTGTTCCTGCTATAATTTAAAAGGGTAACTTGATGAAAACCATTCCACAATATATCCAGGGACAAATAAATGAAAAACGTCATTTCATTATGTTTATTTAACACATCTAAGAAAGAGTGAGACACAAGGGAGATAAACAGGCAGGTAAATTATTCATGATCAGTATCTTCCATTGATTAAAACCTGCCTGCACACATTCAGACACAGTGGAATCAGTGGTCTATTGTTTATCTTACTTTTTATTAGTTATTTGTCATCCAGGTACCATCCTCTTCAACTGAGGAATGATTTGGCCAGTAAAACAATAATTCTACTGGTAATTTACTTTCTTGCTTTCCCGCATACAAATCATGCAATACTTTTGAAGCATGAGTGACGAGTGACGAGTTATAATATCCTCTTTTGCTTTATATGCAATATTATCGAAGCAGGATACACTGAAAATGCTATTTACTATTATGTTTAAGGAAAGAGGCTAATATGCGCAAAGCGAAGTCAGAGTACGTCAGTGTGAATACCTTCATAAGTTCTATCTTTACTACTTCCGACATGGTTTATTCAAAGTTTTGGTCAATTTTAGCCCATGACAACCTTCCCCCTAGGCTGTGTATGACTCAGAAAAGAAGCACCTAATCATACAAATGCATGCAAACAGCAAAGCAATTTAAATTGAACTCACTATCATCAGATATTTTTTTTACTATTGGTTAACATGAAGAATCGAGGATCATTGCTTCCACAGCCCCTCACTCTCTCATCAGCCGCCAACTCTCACGCATTGAGCATCAGACTGACGACCCTCTTCATGTAGGGTTAGGGGGGGGGGGGGGGGGTGGGAGTGGGGGTGGGGGGGGTGGGAGTGGGGGTGGGGGGGGCTGGTCCTGGTGGTCAATTGTGACCATAGACCAGGGGTCACCAACACAGTGCCCGCGGGTACCACATGAGGCGCCCGCAGGCCTGTTCTAAAAATAGCACTACTCATTCTTGAACAACTCTTTCCCACCTTTTTTAAGTCATTGTTGATAATTATTGTGAGAAATCATTAACATGACTCTTCACATAGATGAGTATCATTAATCAATAATCATCAATAGTAATATGTAACTAAAGGCAAACTGAGCAAATTTGTTATTTCAGAAGAGTGCATAGAAGTGGGTACCCTTCGTATGATTCAGTGCTCATGAAGTAGCTCTCAGGTTCAAAAAGGTTGGTGACCCCTGCCATAGACCAACAGATCAACTGGCCCTCTGGTGGCCAAAACGGATTTATTTTTTTATGTTATTTTTTTATGATTTGGGAAAGAATTAGAAGTTATGCAATTTGGGAAATGGATGTTAAAGTTCAGGTTCCTTTACTTACCAAATCAACACATACATGTATTCAGCGTGCGCGAACCCCAACGGTGCCCAAAGAAATTTGTAAATAATATGTGCCCCACCCTCCCTCAAATTTCCCTACAAGGTTTTCTGAAGACTTGGCAGCTCGTCCATGAGGCTCAAGGTAGTCTCTGATTGGCTCAGATAATCCCTACTTAATCCAAACAACAGAAACCGCCATTGTATTTAATCAGGGACACCGATATCCATTTAAGTTTCATCTTATCATTACGTATCTTATTGTATATGTTTACTCTGAACTCTGAACTCTTTTACCTGTCGTTCAATTCAAAGAGTTTAAATAGAAAAACAATGTTGCAGCCACACGGAAGAACCACTTACTTAGAAATTGCTTTCGCGGTTGAGGTCTAGACAACACAGACACCTGCTGGGAAAACGATACTACCTATATCGGAACACACTGGCCTTGACTTCAATGATGGCCGTGCTCGGTTTAAACCGAAAAATGAAGTTCCAAAGCAAACCATTTATAAACAGAAACGCAAAATAAAGAATAGATTCTTTCTCTTTCTCAGAACCTCTCAACTCCACTCTCCTCTCTTCCTCTCTTTCCCTTATTAATTTGATTATTTTCTACGAATTAGTGAGAGGTGTATCTGGGGTGCAAAAGTCCATTCCGATCGTCAAACAAGTATGAACTGCACAAATTGTCCACTGAAAGGTGTCAATGTTTATTTGTGTTAGAATGTCAATGGGGTGTTGGTATCAAGATGTCCTGGTTCTGCATGTTTCAGGTAACCCTCAACCCGCAAATCCCTCGATTATGGCCATCATAGAGATAAATCATTATAAATCAGTTGAATTGCACTGATGAAATATAGAGCATGTGCACAATAAGTCGACATATTTACATCCTTGGTCATTTTGAACATAGGGCCATTGTCGTTGGAAAGGGCTAGGGTTCAAATCATAGACATGTGTTCCCCCAAATAGTAGTTAGATAATATGATATGAATGTTGCATGTTACACCTTTAGCAGCGTTACTAGCTTTCATCTTGATTACAGCCCAAACTGGCATTATCTCAATATGGTCAGTACCACAAAAACATCCTTTTCTTAAAGGTCAATTTAAAGCTCTTGTTAGGGTTTGTTTTCCTAGAAATGGGATGGCAATGGAGAGCATTATAGGAGAAAAATGAATGTGTATATGCGTAGTAAAAGAGGTTAGAATGAGGAAGCACAGGTGAGGGAGCAGCTAAATATAGCCATGGGAGCTTACCTTTGGACCAATACGTTGTGTAATGATAATAGAGATGCTGAGGGGAATGGAAGCTTCTAACTCATATTGTACAGGTCTTAAAGACTAGCCAGAGAAAAATTTTAATAGTTGGCAAAAAACAAGAGATGCCTCGGACTATGTTGCTCTTTTACTGTGGATACGGTAAGCTCAGTGCCACCCTGAATAAAAGAGGTTTGTTGCATCAACATCACATGGCCCACAATATCAAAAGTGGGCTGTTTAAATAGGAAACACATGACCTCTCAATTACAGGTAACTTTGAGAACGTAAACTTTCAACAACTCTCCACAACTCATGAATGATGATGTATGAATTATAAAGACGTGTTACTCAAAAAAAGCTGGGGCATTAAGGGGCTGCATTTCTATTTAAATAAATGTATTGGAAGTTGTTATTCCCCAGGGAAAACAGAAACGGTTTCTACAAGATTGTCATGCAATGTTATTTCTTACACACACAAAATAAATGAAAAAGCAGAAACTAACCCTACCACTAGTTCTCGGCCTAATTTGACATCGACCAAAGACGGAGCACAACGTGTCAGTAGTGCGTTAGGCAGTGAATATATGAGTTGAGGGGCTGCATATCGCACTGTAGTTTACAGTGTAGCTCTGGCGTAGTGAGGCCATCCCCTCTGAAGCCTGTGTCTTTTCAATGAACGTGAAGGCCGTCCAACAGATAACACAGAGTGCGGATGATTTTCGTCAATGACATGGCAATGTCAGAGCATGTGACAGTTCCACCGTGACTCTGTTGGAGCCCACTTTCAGGTCTCTCCCTGTTTTAATTTTTATGATACGGGTCTCGAAGCTGAAGTCCTGCCAGCTTTATTTCTGATTATGTTGAGAGGCATAAACGTCACCGGGCTTTCATGGGCTCTCTGCTCTTCTATGATGATTGGCTCTAAAATCCACAACCAATCGCTTAGTGATTGTTTTAGGTGGAAGAAGTTACACATATCAGACTTTAGATGACTGAATGAGGGAGGGGGAATTCACTTTCTTTCAATTCATTTTTTCCACCAATCATGTCACTGAAAACAGAGACCTGTAAGCATTTAATTGGCTAACAGCAAACACAAACTCGACAGCACAAGTAAACTTTCTCAGTGGGAAGACATAGTTAAAAAAATTTATGGCCTTGGCTCGGTGCCGTCTCTCCCCAGAAGTTGTACTGTAAAAATAATTAGAGACTTTTGAATCACAGATTCAGGTGGAAGCAGTTCCAGGATCATGGTCAGGCCAACAATAGTGTCTGATACAGTTAGACACCTGATCCTAGCACATGATGACCACTGTCTTGAATATGCTGTTGGTAGAAGTAATACATTAGGGAACTAGTTGGGCTAATCTTTGTGATACCAACAGGGTTGATGGAGTGGCAGAGGTGTGGCCGGCCTGGTTCTTATTTTGCAAAATGTTCTCATCTGTGACAAGTGAGCAACAGAAAACAACCAAACAACTCCCGTAGAAAAACCTTGGGATTCTGCCTTTAAGCTATATTTAGAATGAGAATGGAGTTTATTTATATTGTATTGTTTCATTCATAAAATGTCGCTCAAGGTAATGTACATTACTGAACATAATGCATTAGAAACTGCAACAACAACAATGAATAGACCAAATGATTTAAGAGTTACATTCAAGTGATTCATACCATAAAAAACGGCAAGATAAATTTGAGATAAAATAGAGAATGAAATTTGAATTCAAAAGACGTTTGAATCAGCATAGTGCTAGTTAAAGGCTAAATGGATCCGGTAGGTTTTAGGTGGCGCTTAAAGATGCGTTCTTGATTTCGCGAGCTAAGCAATTCCAGAGCTTGATTGTCAAAAGCCGCATCACCAAATTGACTATCGTTTTTTTCCAGCAGTGGAAATGCGCATTCATTTCTAAAGAAGGACTTTGAAGGCAATCCTACTTGATACTGGGAGCCAGTGCAGTGCAGCAAAAACGGGGGTGGTATGCTCTTCTCTTAGTTTCCGTTATACGCCAGGCAGCAGAGTTCTGTATGAGCTGAAGTCTCTCTAAAGATCTATTCGGAAGGCCAGCAAAAAGCACATTGCAATAGTGTATTCTATTTGAAATAAAAGAATGGATCACTTTTTCAGTCTATGGATTCTGCTATTGAAGCTATTTAAAACGTCCAGAAATAACAGCGAGTTAAGGGACTTCTGACTTAATTATGAAGCGAAACCAAATGTGAAATTCAAGGGGACAATGAGGCTATCAGAGGTGAGGTTTTCCTCGGTAACGTCAATGATGCATTGCTTTAATAACAAGGCTATGGAGGATAGTGCATTGTTGATCTTTGTCTGTTGTCAGTGACGGGGGGAATCAGTGACGGCTGAAATCAGAAAGAGGAAGATACTGACTTCAGACACTCCCAAGCCTTGACGATATTGAGTAAACAATATCATCTGTCAGTGGTGGAGGCCAAACACCTCAGGTTTCTTCTAACATGTTAATGGAATATAACTCGTGTTCTTAATAGAGCATTTCTAATCTGACAAGTTGTCACACACAGTGATTCACAAGCTTCTGATAACATGTCCGAGGCTATCAATGTCTGAAGCGGCAGAGTTGAGGCGGTCTAAGCAATAAATCCACAACTCAAGCAAGAATAGATCCAGAGCTATTTGCCCTGTCCATTGTTCAACATAGCTGGGCAACAGCTTGACATTTTGTGGCTTTTTTGGTATTTTGGAAAATTGGCTCTACTTAATATCTGTGCGCTCAATTAGCTGTGGGGTTGACTATGAAAAGCAAGCTTAGAGCGAATAAACCTGCTTATGTTAAAGGGCAGGGCTTGGTGGGTATTAGTACAACAGTTACTTATTATAGGATAATCACATGCAGGGTATTATAGGCTAATTAATTAAACTAAATGTGAATATATAATATAGGGTGTAGGGATGTAGCACTTTTAAAGTATTCTTTGCATTTTTAGTCACTATGGACGGACGAATTCATTGCTAGTTTCTATTTCATGTGATCTTTCGGGTTTTATTTGATACAGTTTTCTGTGGTGTTTTGTAGAATATCTATTTTTCTGTATGTGTGTTGGCAAAACGCATGTGCGGGAGTGGATTTAGAGAGGGAGAGGAGTGTGTGGTGATGAGTGTGTGAATCATTTGTGCTCATTTAAATTGCGAAATAAGTGTGCTGTGTGCCCATCGTGTTTAATGTAAATTTTTAAAATAAAAAGATCAAAAGTCAACCTCCCTCCCTTGTTCTCTTCCAGGAACCAGCATTATCCATGATGTATTTTACGAGCTGAGGTTGGCATTTAGAATGTTTGCCATGCAAATGGGCTGTTGCAATTGACTTTCCTTCAACCCGTTAGCTCCTTTCAGTGAATAACCCTTATTCAGCCATTGAAGACAGGCGGACATCGCACAAGCTGCTTTGTGGGCCAGGCCATGTTTAATCTTCCCACACTTTTTCAATAAATACAGCAAAGCACAGAAAAACCTTTAGTATTTTTGTTGGCAGATGATGATTGTAAACCCATCATGAATAGCTGATCGAATAAACGTTCATTCGTCATTATTTACTAACTAACGAATAGTGAATATATTTTTCCATACCATTCATCAGGTCTTAACATATTACCGGGATGTCTCCCCTGCTCTCTCCCTCCATCTCCTTAGATTCAGGGTGGTTGTGACTTTGCAGGAGTCTTCAAAGTCAATGCGCTGCCCCCGATGGGTTTTATGCTTGGAAGTGGGTTTCTGTCTTTGCCCCCTCGGTGAGATCTGCCACCGACCCATGGAGGTAAACCACACTGCAGTTAATGTGTGCTTTAGGGAGGAATAGGAGAAACTGGCTGCTGCTGCTGCTTCTTTCTTCTTCCTTTTGCCTCCTCCGGTAGAATTACATGATGACACATCTCCCTCCTCCTTTGAATGCTGTCTCTGCGCAGTCCGCAATTTGGAAAGATGCAAACTCACACACAACATGGCAACATAAAGGCAGTGGGGGCTGGGGGTGGCGGTGGCGTTGGCGGTGGGGGGGTGTTAAGAGGGGGAGCCAGCCTTTCAAGCTAGTGATTTGATGACATGGGCAAGCCTCCACGACGCCCTGCAATCATTGTGGTAGTGTTGCTCAGGAAGACAGGATTCAGGAAGAAAATACATCAAAAAGAAATCATGCTGATAAAGCCAATGCTAATAATGATATGATGGGTGTGTTCGTATATTTTAGTGCACTAGATGCCACTCAGTTATTTATATGCCACAATCTAGCCTTGTGAGACCATCGTGAGACCTATATAGTTGATTATCTTTCTCTCTGCAGATCAATCCTGTTGGAGGCCTTTTCCTAAAAGGTTCATGAACGGACCAATCAGCGCTCGGGGGAGTGGCTTCAGGTCAGGGTGAACACCGTCTGCCAAATATAAAACAGCGGTTTCCTTAAAAATCCAACCCTTTCTTTCCATAGTAGACTGAATACGGACGTTAAAAGATGAAATCAACTCTAAATGGAAGCCAAATTAGACCATGCTTTTGATTTACTCTTTGCTCTTGACAAGAGCAAAGAGAGCATGGCTTTACTCTGCTCTCTTGAATATCATAAGGGTCTCAAGAGGCCACAATAAACCACCTGAAACACTGAGGTCATGGTTTATAGCCCCATTGGTGCGAGCATGTCGATGCCTAAAATGTTTCCTATTTTTAAATTCAGAGAGTGAGGATGGTTCCTAAATGGATTTGCTGGAGGTGCGGGACCTGACAGGGGCTGTGCTCTTCTTGTTTGACGCTGTGCTAGAGGAGACTGTGACTGCCCCGATCATTAACGTCAGCCATCATCGGCAGCCTTCCCGCCGCCCTCGCCGTCTTAGCTATTAACAACATCGCCGTGGTCGTCCTCATCCTCATCATCATCCTCATCATCATCGCTCATGACACGCCGCTGAGATCCTGATGATGAGGCCACATTTAATTATGGTCATTAAAATCCAACTGTCATGTTTGACTCCTTTCAAACAGAACTGATGATTCTAAATTCAACCATAAAGAAAACTGTCCTTTTCCATTTATTATTTATTTCTTCATCTTTGTTGACTCCATATCGAAACACTAAAGGTCTCTAATGTGTCCATGATGATGGAGAGTGTGTTAGAAAGATCAGGATCGACAGATATAGTAATTAGCCATGAGCATTAGGGAGGCTTCCCAGCAAGTGTGTTTATGAAAACAATCTTGCAGCACATGTCCTCTTTTCGTTTTTTACCGTGATTCATTATGTAATTAGTTTTATTCATGCTATCATTAAACACTGTAGCACTGCTATAAAAAATGATGTTCTTTTATTCCAAATGTGTTTTCAGTAAGGAACACTCCTACCGTTCAATCTAATACCAGACCAACTGAAGTAGCTGAAACAGGCTCAGTTGGGCTTCTCACAACAGTATCTGGAACGGATTGCTAAATAATAATGCCATGCAATAGAAATAAGATAAGAGTGCGACCCATGGGGCTTTCATATACCCCATCACTTCTAAAACCTGTTAAGTGGTCAATGCCGGAAGCTACGACTACCATAGTGGGAAGGATTGTGCAAACAAACAAAACCTAATCGACGTATGGGCGGGGAGGTTGTAGGTAAGCAGTGCATGGTGCCGTGGTGTTGTTGTCAAAGAGCTGATCTGGAAAGCCTTATCAGAGTGAAACAGGTGCACACTCTGAAAGTAGGGTGAAGGGGGTAGAAGCACCAATGCATGCAAACAGCAAAAATTGAATTGGAAAAAAGTATCAGCATCTCCACACTTGGGAGTTTTCACCCTGTTTCTTCTTCTCCACCTCGTCTGTTATCTGAATGCAGTCGCTGGCTTCTGCTTAGATCAGATGGGGGTTGTGATGCTGCTCTATTTTAAGCATTCCCAGACCCTTAGTCACTGCCCACAGGCACTTGCAGCGCATATGGCAACACAAACCGAAATACCTGCCCAGGGCACAATTACCAATGTGGTGCTTTCGCCTGGCCCTGCCCTTCAGGATCTAACACCCGGCCCTGAGTTCAGCTGTAGGTTGCGGAGAGAGAGAAAGGGAGGATCAGTCGAGGGATGTGAAGAGGACTGCAGGGGATGTGATGTCATTTATTAACTGCCTTGTTGAAACCTGGAATCTCGAATTGATGGACAAATATGCTCCAAAAGCAGTAGATGACAATGTCTTAAGTGGGCACCATAGGTCAAATTTGTTTACGTTTTTGTAGGATTCTGTCTAATCACAGACAATGTTTGTGTTTGTGAATGTTGCAAATAAAGTCTGTTTGCGCCTTTGTTTTCTCGTAAATCTATCTGCAATTATTCTGTTATGTGGTTTTGTTGTTATGATTTGGGCAAACCTTATTTTCTGCATGAGGGATGTCAAGCGCCTAATCCTCTATGGCCCGGTATTCCCAGAACACTGTTGCTTCAATGTTTGGCAGCAATGGAGCAAAGTTATCTTGGGGGAGCCAAACTACCTAATCTGATTAATGATGTGTGAGCATCACATAATCCATCAAGCATAAGAGATGTGAACTGCACTCAGAGTGTTTTGTCATTAGAACTGCAGAACATGATAGGTTCCTTCAGGAAATCAAATTACTGCCTGGCAGGTAACTGACTTCCAACCCTAGACATCCCCGTTTAACCTTTATTCAGGGCACCTAAATAATTGTCAAAGACGGAGGACAATAGCAGGGCTGGTAGATTGTGCATGGGCTATATATATATGTATATATATATATCATTGTAATGCCGTTTGTATGGAAATATTTATTTGATGTTGCGGGAGTGTGGGTGCATGATGGTTGGTTTAAGCAGCCTCACCTGGCTCAGTGGCCAACATCACCACCCTAGGTGTATTTTCAAGAAAAAGGACGTGAGGTGGTGGTGTTGAATCCGGTTTACTGTAAAGTTTGCAGTAAATTATACATGGCAGGTGATTCATGTTGCCATCTAGGATAACTCCCAGGGTGTGAGGGGAGATGGCCAGTTTAACCTGTGCACACCGATTACTCAAAGTGCAAAGGTTGTGCAACTACACCCAGCCCAGCCAGCCCAACAGACGGGGCCACACACACTCCCACGGATGTGAAGGGACATTCAAAGGTATTGGTGAGCATTTCTTGAGGTTTGGTTCAAACCTTGTCATCTAATGTGAATACTGTCTCTATGACCATGTTTGGCAACACCCGGACGAAAGCAAGTTGAATCCTGTTGTTAAATAAAGATCATCATTGTTGTTTCTGTTTGATTAGCAGAGCAACCTACGCATTTTGTGTGAAGTAAATATAGGAATGATATTTCAGAAATATCTGAGTAAACCAGAAACGGAATATAAAATAATGTAAACAAATCTTGATGGCATTCAGATTTCTAAGCGCCATTACAATACATTCCTTAATTCGTAATTTTCCAACGTTAAAACTGAGGCCCAGTTCCACTCTTTGCCATTGCTCAGATGTGAATGACAATACAAAATTAAACCGATATATGTACACAATTTTTCAAATCATGATTTTGCTTTAATGAATGGTACACTCTTATAGACTGCCTACGAGTCTTGCCCACTGGTACCACCCTGTGACTATTCATCCCCAAGACAAAAGGCAATATTTAATAATTGACACAGATGCTTTATTTTCTTTCCTCCTCCATGGTGCCTTAAACTGTTCCTCCCTAGACATTTCTGCAAGACATTAAAATAAGAAAAAAGGGGGGCAGGCGCAGAACTAAGTCAACCACTTTGTCAACTCGTGTGTACAAGGGGGTTCCTGGTGAGAATGATGTTCCCTGTTGTCAGCCAGTCCACAGATGAAATGCACGGCTTTACAGAGTGTGTACCTCTTATCATCCAGACAGCTGTGGAAATTGCTTTTCTTGTCTCAGACCGCCCACGGGAATACATAATGCTCTTCAAAAAAATGCCTGGATTACAATTAGACAGAACGGAATTGTTCCCATGTTTGTAATGAAGCGGGTTGTCCTTTTGAACAGCCTTCATCTCGTTCCTGCATGTGTGTGTGTGTGCTTTTGATTTGTGGTCTTGGTCGCATGGTTGTCGAAAGGGGAATTTGGGGTTTGTGAAATTGCAGCTTTGTTGATAGTGGCAACCCCTAGAGACACGTCGAAAGCAGCTGGAATCTGGTAACAGTATGGACTAGTTCAACATTGTAATGCCTTGTTTTATCGCCCTCAGGGCCTCAGATACATAACGAGTATTTTTTAACTGAATTTATTCTTTCCAAAAACAATGTTGCTGTCACGCTTCACAGATTAATGCTTGGGCAAAATATAGATAATTACGGACGAGGAAGATGGTTTGCAAGTGGGTTCACGGGTGCATTGAGAGTTTGAAAGCGGACTGATGCATCTTAATGCATCTGGCATATTTTCGGGAATATGTACAGTGTATTTCCCATTAGGGAGAATATATTCACATTTCAAGACGTATGCCATAGACATTCAGTCAACCCATTAGTAGCCTCAGAGAATTCCCCAACATCACTGGCATCCACAGAATCCTTCCTCATCTTGCAGACTGTCAAGGCTTCCAAAAATATAAATAAATATTTTGTCCAATTTTTTATATTATGAGGACATTGCATTCTTGCCTGTGAAAAAGTGAATTTATTAGCTTAAAATATCTACATAATTCTTAACATCATTCTTAACTTCATTCATCTGCCCTGGAGGAATGAAGCCTTGAAACACTGATAAGGAGTATTTATTAGACGTCCAACAGATGGACGGAATGTAAAGTATGCCAGCGTTGATGAAGTCACCCTTGGAGAGGCATGTTCACTGATGCAATCAAACAAACACCACAACCATCCCCTGGTGAATGCATTCTCTTCTTTACCACTGGTTTCATCGCATGGATTCATATTGCATGAGAAAAAACATTTTATTCCCTCTTCCATAAGAGAGCACAGCTATCTGACATCTTCTGTAATTGGGCCATTTCAGTGTGACCCCTGGCTTGTTAAACACCCATCTGATAACCTTCTGGAAAGGACAACGTGTGTGTACGAGCGTGTGTATGTGTGAACAGTTCTACTTTTCTCGATGGTTTCCCTTGCATGTATGGGTGTGTGCGTGCACCAGTGGGTGTACACGTGCTAATGATCAGCCACACAATGATAGTCCAAATAAATGTGAAGGCCTTCATTTCTGCACACTCAGCAGACGATGTATTGAAAAGTAAATGAAAATAAATGGCTTGTGTTGAAAAGAAAGGCAGGGCAGGAGTACAGAAGCGTCTGACGAACATCAGCGTAGAGAGAAAGGAGTGACACCGAGAGTGTTGGTGTGAGCGAGCGAGCGAGCAATGAATGAGGACGGAAACTGAAATAGGGAGAGAAGAGAGAAAAAAAAAGGCTTTGAAAGTGTCAGGCGGCACAGCGCGAATGTCACGTGTGACTGGCAGCGGGGAGAGATAGAGGTGGAGGAAGGTGCTGATTCCTCGTTCGTCACATTGAGGGCGTACGGCGGGTAAAGGGCAGTGGAGGTCCAGCACAAAGAGCTGCAGAGCCGCTGGAACAACAGGGGGATATTGATGGAGAAATCCCCTGGGAGATCTAACTGGAACAGGGTGGGTAATGAGTTAAGGGACAGCAAAGAAAATTGTTATTTATTTAGACACCTGAATTGGCAAAGTAAAGCGATAAATGAATTATACAATATTAAGAATTAAGAGGGTATGGCTGATTGGTGCAGAACTGGCAGGGATGAAATAGAAATGTAAATGAAACAATTGTTATTCAGTAGAATGAGGCGAGCAAGTTTGAGGAAAGAAGCATTTTTTTTCCGGCTGATTTTTATTGTCCTGGCCGTGCAAGTCGGCTAATTTGTGCTTACCCAAACCCCTCCAGGAGATACAAAAAAGTGCTTGTGTTAGTAGGAGTGGGTTCATCTCGGAGAGTGAGCGACTCGCTGCAGCTGCATGGCCCACGCCTCAGTGACTCGCTCCGGGGCCCGTCCAGGCACCTCCCTTCTTTTAAAGAGGGGAAGACATCGTCTATAAGCACCGTCGTCGCCTCAACATCACTGCACCATCAGGGGACTCTCGTCTTTTAATTATGTTTGAAGAAAAAAATAAACTAGTGAACATAATGTGCTCGTCGTTAGATGATTGATTGTTTTATAGTGAATACATGTTCCTCATGAAGTGGCGTTATGAAACAAAGGGCTCTTCCTGCAAACCTGCATTTAGGCTTTAGCGTCTTTTGTGTTTTGCTCAAGTCAGCCGTTTTTTTGATGCACTGGTTTCGCACACATTGCTAAGAATACAATTCTGAAATGGAGGATGATGGACGGGTTGAGGCAGGGGCAAGTGAGTCTCATGTTGGAAATTTTGTGAGGAATTAATCGATATCCTAATAGTTAGTTTGATCATATCCTCCTATATTCATATTGTATCATCAACAGCTGGTAAACAAACGGAACGACATAGGCGTACACATGCACACATACAAAGTGTGCATGTACCTACAATAAAACATACCACTATCTGCCTAACAAAGTGAAAGGTGTGCCTCTAAGATCTGTTTGGAAAAACCTGAGATTAGCAATGATCACGCAAATGTTCCATAATCCTTTCTCCATCAGGTCTTCTGCTGCAAGATCATCGCGGAGCGCATCGTATGAGAACCCACGCCGTAAACCAAGACACACCCTCTGCTAGACCATGTGGCAGTGGACCCTGCTGCTGTAGACCCTGCTGCTGTAGACCCTTCTGCTCTAGACCGTGTGGCTGTAGACCGTGTAGATGAGGTGGTCCAGGAACCATCTGCGCTGCCACATCCACCATCGGCCCCCAAGAGGAACAAGCCCCTCTGTCATCGTACAGAAGTCACAGAACCCCGCAGAACCCTAATGCAGGTGTCACTGAACAATTCGGTCATTCGGGGTGTACAGAAACCTCATGTTACTTTGATTTACACACGTCATGTTGATTGTTAAGGTTGAATGCTAAGGTGGAAAACCATGTGCCTTGGAATTGAATAAGATAATGTTGAAGTTGTTATTTGTCGTTTTCTCAAGCAAAGACAAAATATAAAAAAGCAGCAACTGCGTCTGTGGGCGGGGAGGTCTGGGAGATAACCTGATGCTATATGCCAGGTTGGCTCCAGGTTAGCCTTAAGCTTCTGACATGTAAGGTTAAGAGAGAGAGAGAGAGAGAGAGAGAGAGAGAGAGAGAGAGAGAGAGAGAGAGAGAGAGAGAGAGAGAGAGAGAGAGAGAGAGAGAGAGAGAGAGAGAGAGAGAGAGAGAGAGAGAGAGAGAGAGAGAGGTCATTAATTCATGTCTTCATGTTAATCTTACATGTTAGGTCAGACTTCCGGGGGGAACATATTTCTTGGTATTTCTCAGCGTTGAGTCTTATGATCAATGCTGTTCCTCAAAGCTGTGCAGAGGAACCACAGGGAGTCTGAGGCTGCCTGGCTTGCCGTTAGCTACTCTTGTTATTCACTGTACCTGGGCACACACTGAAAAGGTGTGTACACACACACACACACACACACACACACACACACACACACACACACACACACACACACACACACACACACACACACACACACACTCACACTCACACACACATGCATATATACACAAGCATAACTTTGGAAGCAGATGTCTACATTCTGTAAAATGGCTGCATTTCTCTGCACAGCGCAATGAGAATTAGTACACATACATAAACAAACCCTGGTGCATGCTTTTTAAGATGCAATCATAAAAAATAAATAAAAAAGGGTGTAACTGCTTTGTACTACACCCACACTCACAGACTAAATCTTAAAATGTTACATTGGTCTTTGTGTGGGGGTGAGACTACTCTCCCTACCTCCTCCTTCCTGTCGCTGTCTCTCAATCCATTTTCCCCCAACCCCTGACCTCACGATTATTGCATTATGACCTTTGACATTCTGTATTATTAATCTATATTGTTAGCCCGCTCTCTTTAATCCCTCCATCCCCTTCCGAATGTCTTTACATCATTATTATAACATCTCCACATATTTCTGTTTGCTACTTTTCATTCCCCAGCCCTCCCTCCCTCTGACTCCCTATCTCTCTCCCTCTGTTTGCATGTCCCTCGCCCGCCTCAGCGCCTCATTCTGTGAGTGCTAGGAATAGTTCACTATAAATCACGCCTGTCCTCACATACATCACAGCAGGTACGCACCGCAAAATCTCCTCAGCCAGGAGGCTGGGTGGCACAATAAGCACAAGCGGAAAAGTACACACACACGCGCACGCGCATGCGCACCTGTTTATTGCATCAGCAAGCTTCACATTTCCAAAGGAATTCGCTCCTTTGCTGCTTGCTTGGGGAATCTCTCTATCTTTCTCTCCCTCTCTTAATCTCTCTCTCCCTCTTTCTCCCTCTCTATCACTTCCTCCCTCTCTCCTCTCTCTCCCATCTACCTCTCCCTTGCTCTATATTTCTCCCTAGCTCTCTCTCTTCCCCCCTTTCTCTCTTACTCCCTCTCTCTCGCCAAATGCACACATCTCTTTCTGTCTCAGTATGTGTGTTTGGCACTAGAATATATAAGTCATGGATTGAGGATACCATCCCCCCCATCTGCAATTGCACCCCATCACAAACACACACACACACACACACACACACACACACACACACACACACACACACACACACACACACACACACACACACACACACACACACACGCACGTAAACAATGGCCAGTGAGATGATCATCGAATGAAACAGCGGCCAAGTCCCTCTTATAATAACTTGCCACCATTGAAGCAGAGCGTGGAGTGGGAAGCAGACATCAGCACTCCCTGATGAGATTCTCAGCCGGAGGAACGTGACCTGTGTCCAGATCCTGGCCGTGCTCTCTTAAAGGGGAAGGGTGTACTGTTTTGTTGAGGCTGCGCTGTGTCTCTTGTTAAGGGTTATGTTATAATTGGTAGTGATGTGATTTTGTGAAGATTAAAAGTTTTGTTGGTTTATAAAGAAAGACAAAACATTAACAATAGAATGCATGAGATAGAAAGTTCATAAAACGTTACTGGATATGTTTGAATCGAAAGAAAGTGTAGTCCCTGAGCTAACTGGTCATGTGAGGGATGGCAAACAGATGTTACCAGGATCATGTCTTCTCAGGGCCGTTTCTGTCTGTATGCAGAATGTGCTGTTGCATGGGACCCCAAAGAAACGTGGGGCCCCCCAAGACACAAGGGGCCCCCAAAGACATAAAGGGCCCCCAAAGACACAAGGGGCCCCCAAAAACACAAAGGGCCGCCAAAGACACAAGGTGCCCCAAAATCACAGTATTTGACCCTATGGGGTTTTTTATATGTAAAGATGTATATCAGCCATGATC
The DNA here is from genome assembly GCF_026213295.1 of Gadus chalcogrammus. NCBI lineage: Eukaryota > Metazoa > Chordata > Actinopteri > Gadiformes > Gadidae > Gadus > Gadus chalcogrammus. Next base: position 3,223,386 of record NC_079421.1, read on the forward strand.
TTAGTTAAACTCCACCCCTCTGGTGGTGTCGGCGTGTTCCTGTTTGTCAGTTGGTAAGCCATTGACATCCATTCTATACCAAACAAATGTTTAGCAGCTCTAATAGCGTGATTCTTATTTATTTCACCATAAGTAAGTGCATACAAGCTGCTCTGACCAGGTAGTTTTCTCCAACAGTGCATACAAACCAACAAATCCACGTTTCGATTGTGTTTGACACACCACTACGCATGCTCACAGACTTAGAGATGGAAAGGCGTGCAGCCAGAATCCTGAGCGAAGGATCAATAATGGATTTGAATGGCTTGCCAACGGCCCAATTTCTAAACATACCTTGCCCGCAGGAGGGAATGAGTTCCATCTTGACAGAAATACTCAACAAGTAACCTGGTTCTCTGCAAACCGGCGAAATCCTTTAAATTAAATTGTATTGACACATTTAATGGTAAAATGTCTACCTTAGAGGGTATATAATTCCCTCACCATAGTTTCACAAATGAGGTGCCCCCAAACCACAACAACAGCTAGACACGACCCTTTTTTTTCTCAACTCTACTTCCGAAGCTTTGTGGCTATTTAAATATCAATTTCGACTAGCTCATCGCTTCAAATTTTAAGTTTTGATTATGCAAAATCAATCTCATGCCGCCACAATCCAAGTAAAGCATTCCAGCCACCAACGACAACCGCTGCAGACATTTAACCCGCAAACAGACAGTGGCACCTTCGGGAGCGCATTTCTCAGGTTATGTTTAACATTACAGTGTCCTGTTACAGTTGAATTATACAAGTACATTACGTGTTGTAAGCAATGTAATAGGTTATAACATTATGGACTACTCATCCTACTCATGTTGTTTACATGATAAATATATTTTCTTTGTATTTTGGAGATTTCTTTCTTATTGATAAAAAAAACATAAATGTTCCTATATATGTCCCGTACTGTGTCCATCGTCACCGTCATTTGAGATTATAAAAGTACACATTATCTTAACCTATTTTAGTCCCAGATGTCATTTTAATGCCTTGACTTTCACACTTCCATGGGGTGATTTAGATGTGTTATTCCCTTCCTGTTTGTTGCCACCGGGCGCCTCTGACATGGCGTGTCAGCAGAGCCTCTGACCGAGGGGAGAGTCCTAGCCTCAGCGTGTGTTTCAGTGGGGCTTCTAGGGTTCCCTCACAAACACCCCAGTGGGTTTCCTCAATAGATTTATTGAGGGTTACATGATTATGTGCAACAATTCATTCCGTTTCTCTGTCCTTGCTGAAGTTATTGGATTTAAATCAACATGTTCTTCACTAATACTATTTACAGATGTAATACATTTTATTTTATTGCGATTCATCAGAATACCTTCTTTCACCTTAATAAACCTTTTATTGAAATGCATTAAAATGCATTGACTTGTACGCAGTTATTATCAAAATGTAATTGATCACATTCTGTTATTACTTCCAGTTGATATTATTTTCATTCTCTTAAAGTTACACATGACTCCTGCGTACTTCTAGAATAATCCCCGGCGAGGAGTCGACAGTCCACTATTGGACCAAAACCTTCAGAGGACGGCGAGCCCCTCTTGCATAACGACCATAAAACTCAGGACAACCATTTACACCACTTCATATCATCAATAGCTTATTGTTCCAGAGTCCACCCACGCAAAGGAAAACCACAGTGTGGCTGCTACATAAAAACATGCATTATGTATAGGACTATTGTTTGAAGAATATTTTGCTCTTCAGAAAAGACGAATGCAGACAGACGGGGGACGTCGTCATTGAACTTCTTTGGTTCGGGGACTTCTCCATGAAGAAAACGAAGGAAATCCCCACATTCGCTATCAACCATACTTATGAGTCATGCTTAGAGAAAGCTTACAGAGACCATGATTGTTGTGACAATGGAGCCTATGGACATTTATTTATAACTTACCACAGATTCCCTTTTAGATGCAAATATTTTGTATTTGTTGAAATGATCGACCCCTTCATACAATCTATTCATCCAGAGGTGTATATCTATAATTTCAGATGCAAAAAGCTTACCATCTCACTGTATATGGGTCAGCTTAGCTCAGGAGGTATAGCAGGTTGCTAGTTCGATCCCCAGCCCCTCCTAGCTGAGTGTTGATGTGTCCCTGAGCAAGACACTTAACCCTGACTGCTCCTTACGAGCTGGCTGCCGCCTTGCATGGTTGACTCTGTGTGGTGTGTCAAAGTGTGTGTTAACCGATGTAAGACGCTTTGGGTAAAAGTGTCTGCTAAATGCCGTAATTGTATAAACCATCTTCATAGTAAAATTATATATACATAAAATAAGGCGGGATCAGTAAAAACGTGATTGGCAAACTTGGCCAGGACTAGAGTCAAATTGATGCCAAAAGTATTGACCGATAAAATCGTAGGTGTGGCTTTGGAAATCAAAACATAAATCCAATAATATACATTATTCTGTATTTTAGAAAGAAAAGTTTGGTTCACAAATGCAATTCATAAAATTGCAATTGCTTTTTCTCACTGATGTTCACGATTCATACAGACAAGTACAGTTACATTTTTTGCATTTACAGTTCTGACTTTGAGGGGCTTAAGTTTTGGACATGATGTCGATTTTCAGGCTGAAGGGAAGGTGGGGACTTGTTTGCTCCGCACTCCTCATGCCCAGCCAAGCCTGGAGCTGATCTAGGGATAGATCAGCTAGAAATAGGTGGCTTCTCATCTCCCACCGACCCCTCAAGTTCCCACAATTTATCATTTACCAGATCAGTAACTGGCCTCG
>NC_079421.1:3231173-3233673 GCF_026213295.1 Gadus chalcogrammus
CCGACGCCAGAGGAAGAGCAGAGACAACATGGGAGGTGTGTGTAACATATCAAAATGTAAATACATGTGCTGCTCTATTGCGGGGATATCAGTCTCCCCGACAGCACTCTGAGAGAATGAGGATCCCTGGGAGAGCCAACTTGATAGGGCTTTGTTGAGTCTGACCGGTTACCCCTCGTCAGACATGCAGGTCTCTGTACGACGGACACTGTTAACACACCTGAGGACATGAAGGACAAGTCATAACTCGATAAACACGAGAGACGTGAAAAGCAGCGCAAATTAAAATGTTTGCACTCATTTCATTACTTCATTTATTAACTGGACTCAACTATAAGCTTAGCTCAATATACTTCCTAGACTTGCAGCACTTGATATTGAGGGAATTTAGCATTTGCTGAAAGATGGCTGAATAATATATTGCTGAAATGAACGGATAATGAGTTTTAATTATTGGCCGTGGTTTGGACTAATAACTGCAAAAAGTGTCTCATCTCTCTGATTATGATGGATTCATATAAGATTGTAAACAAAAAGCTGATGATGGGTTGTAATTTTCCTAAAGCAGACAATGCAAGCCAACATGGATGTGGCTGGCAGTTGAATGAGAATGATATCATAATCAAATAAATCATAATTGGCCCAAAGCCATCACATTGTTAAAGTTGTTTGAGTTTTGTTTTTTCTCCTAATAACAAGTTAATTGGGGTGGCTCCTTTACATATTTCGGTGTATGTACTCATTCCGTTGTAACATATGCTCTGCTTGCAGATATAATTTATCTTCCAATTAATCGTAACAATTTGTCTTCTTTTCCTCTGATAGATATTTGAATACAATCTGCCATCTGTGATATGAAATTGTCTGGACAAAATCACTTTGCTGCCTAAAGGGTAGATACTCTGTGCGAGCGTGTGCACGTGTGCGTGCCAGCGTGCGTGTGTGTGCGTGTGTGAGGAGGGATAATGGCATATGCATTTAGCATTATAAACTCATCAGTACTTTTTCGCTGCTCTAAGCTAGCAGCCATTACAGCGATGCATTACTACGATGCATAATGATGCAAATTACTATCCCACTTTACTATTGCTGACCTACATCTTTCAACTTATTACAACCTCTCAGTGTGATGCAATTCATCTGGGGTGTTGGTGATTATTTGGCATCGTGCAATTTGTTATTGACACACAGACAGGTAAAGAACGGCAGAAGGTTTCAAAAGCACGGAACAGATGACAGATCCACGTTCAGATGCATGGTCTATGACTGGCAGGTGTGTCTCACAGCACTAATTAGGGTCTGCTCCATTTGGGTACCAGGGTGCACCAGCAGAGAGCAGCCCAGATATCACATGTAGAGCCGGCTGGCGATCTGGCACACGTAACACACTGACGATGCAGGTGTTGTGGCACACATACATGAAACACACCTTATGTTAGGCGCCACACCTGTGTTTACCCTACCAGGAAACCAATCCCAAGAGGCTCAACTGATGAATACCAAATGAACCCCAGGCCCATTTCATACATTAATGTTTCAAGGGAAAGAAAGACAAATGTGCATCCCATCGATACCCCAAGGCCAAGAAAGTCATGCTGGAGATTCTCAGTGCAAGCAGAGTCAGTGAGTGAGTGACTGAATGACTCAGTTAGTGAGTGGGTGAGTGAGGGAGGTTGGGAGATGAGGGAGTGGGTGAGTGAGTTAGCCAAGAATAAGGGTGCATATTGAGAGAGGTTAACAAGGGTGTGAGTGAGTTTGGAGAGTTTGACTCATGAGGGATGGAGGCAGCGATCTAGCAAATTGGCTAGAGAGTAAGAGCGTGAGAGATAAGTGGGTAAGTGGGTGAGTGAACAAGCAAAGATTGAGGGATTGAGTGACGTGAAAGATGTATGAGAGTGACAATTATGAGGCTGTGAGTGAGTGAGAGAGTCAGTGAGGGCATGAGTGAGTGAGTACTCAGAGCACATATTTCCTTCAGTGCAGTTTGGTCCAAAACCCAAAGCCAGATCATATAAATAACCATTTAGCATGGCAGGTTAGACCAACGGCACACAGAAATGTAATTGATATTTTAAGTGGAATTGTGAAAAACCAGCACTGGGTAACAAGGACATTCAGAATGGCACCCAACGATGGACAAAGCATTACAAAGGAAAATAGATCGCATTGTGGCTCTCGGCAGAAAAATGATTATAATCACTCCACGAAAAAAGCCAGTTAAGCGCACAATATGAACACATACTTTTTCCACACACACACACACACACACACACACACACACACACACACACACACACACACACACACACACACACACACACACACACACACACACACACAACACCACACACACACACAAAAGGGCCATGAAAATACCTACTATAAATCAAATGAGACCAGGAGCCCTTATGCTTCAAAGTCATCTCCGGATCGCTTATCCACACATAGAACCACAGTATTGGAATACCAATTCATGGCACTCTATCTTTATGATTGCAGA
>NC_079421.1:3236173-3296173 GCF_026213295.1 Gadus chalcogrammus
CATAAGTGCACAACAGTTGGGCTGGGGTGTTGAGTGTGTGCGGCAGCTAACCCATTGCTATTGATACTCTGGTCTCCACGATGCTTAGTATGAGTACCAGCGAGTTTACAGCTGGACTGGGAGGTAGGGAGCTGAAACTGCTCGGAAAGCTGGCGTCGGTTAAAGCGTAGTATTGGCTGTTCACATTCACAACGTTCCACACGTTTTGTTTTGTGTGTTTTTTTTTTCCAACCCCTACTGTCATTGTAAGCACAGCTGTGATTATGTGTCATCAATATGGAGACGATTGATGATCGAGTTGGAATTTAGCAAAAGGTTTGATGACAGTTGATTCAACCAATATGAAGACGACGCCACATTTGGTCGGTGAAATGCTTTAAAGTGAACATAAAAATAAAAAGGGGATCAAGTTACCAAACAGCAATAATATGAAAAGGGGAATTGAGAGAGAGAGAGAGCAAGGGAGAGAGAGGTAGAGAGATGGAGGGGGAGGGGAGGGAGCAAGGGAGGGAGTGAGAGCGAGGGAGAGATGCATACAGTGAGAGTCAGAGTGAAGGGAGTGAAGGGAGGGTAGGGAGAGGCAGCCTGTGCCCTATTTTCTCTGCTGTGCGGTCTGTTGACGTGCACACAGCATTTCCACAAAGCCAACAGCCCAGCACAGTCACAGGCCATCAACAAATAATATTCACGTCAAACTCCAAGTCTTCACAAAGTGCTTCAGTGAAAATTTAATTGGAACGCTTTGTGGCGCGGTATTGCTCCCCTATAGCATACAATGTTCTGCATGTCTCTAAATTGTACATATCCAAAGACAATTACATTGAAAGTAAAGTAACAGTATTTTTTCCAGAACTCATAAATACATAATTTTCCACCCAATCTGAAGTAAGGTTTTCTTTTTTTAGTGGACAAATAGATTTTGCTGTTCTATTTTACATAAAGATGTAATTGTTTAAAATACACTTCCAAAAAGGGAAACATTTTAATTTTGCAGAGCATCCTTGATAAAATACTTGAGTGCAAAGGCACTTACTGGAGTAAGTAGAGTAAGATTTTGCTGCATTTGGGTATTGAAACATTTTTTTTGACACTCACCATTTATCTGTAGAGACTAAGTATGTACAGGAATGTCCATTCGCTGTGTCTCCTCTTCTACAAGATAATCGTTAATTTTTTTTTCTGCTTCGCACAGGAAAAATAAAAGTTTTATGAAAAAGCACAAAGCCACATCGTATCGTTCATGGTCCGCATCGTGCCTGGCCCCGCGCTCGTCCCATCTCGAGCCGTCAAAAAGAAGAAATAATTTAAATTTCAAGGAGAAAAATAGAACTGCATAATAATATATACGTCTTATATTCCTTTTTATACATTTTGAAAATAAAGGAGGAAAAAAGGGAAGAAAAAAAGTCATCAAAAGTCTCGAACTAGCTTCCAGTCAATCATGTGGGATCAAACACAGAGAGATTGATAGATATATAGTTAAGCCTATGAATACAGTAACCGCGTGGATATTCGATGTTGCAAAAGGGGTTCAACTCCCGTTATCTTACAGTTGGCTCATCGCGGTATGCTTCTCCAGCACCTCCAGGTAGTCGGGCAGGTCTGTTTTTAGCTTCCCGGGTAGCAGGAGGGGGTGGTCGTTGTTTTTGGAGGGCTGCTCGGCACCGTAGTATTTCCTGGGGGTGCCGTACAGCACAGTTTTGTTCAGGTGCTCCTGGTTCGCCGGGAGCCGCCGCACCGACGCCGCCTCGTACGGCGGCACGATGCACGGCCTCTTGGGTAAAGTGCAAAAGTTGTAGCTGAACGGAGGTAAGCCGCCGGCGGCGGGGAGCTCCTTGTGGGACCTCTCCGCTAAGTTCTGGTACAGCAGCTCCGGGGGCTCCGGCGCGACCGCCACGCCGCACTGGGCCAGCGACTTGTCCATAAAATCCACCGTGCTGATGGCGTAGGCCCCCGGGCTGCGCGCCAGACGCTCGTCCTTCTTGGCGTCCAGCGGGCCGAAGCTGAGCTCCTTCAGGTTGCGGTAGAACGCCACCTGCTCGCCGTCCTTCTGCATGTAGATGGGGTTTTGGCACATGGAGCCCATGGGCGGCGGGATGTAGTTGTAGACGTGGCTCTCGGAGCTCTTGTCCGGGGCGGGCTCGGCGGCGTACGAGCCGTACTGCACCTGGAAGGAGTTGAGGTCCAGGTTGTTGCCACCCGCCGGGACGTGCTCCATCCCCTTGCGCCGCTTCAGCACGAAGACGAAGAGGCCGGCGCCGAAGCACACGGAGAGGATGAAGACCACCAGGAGGCCCAGGATCAGCACCGACAGCGGCACCTCGGGGTGCAGCTCCGGGGGGTAGAGGTGGGACTCGGTGGGGGGGGGCGGGCTGTAGGTGGAGGCGGAGGTGGTGGAGGAGGAGGAGGAGGAGGAAGGGGAGGAGCCGGCGGCGGCGGCGGCGGCGGCGGCGGCGGGGGGCGCCTCTGTCCCGGGGCTGTGCGCTGTGGGCTCCCGGGTGGGGGGCTGCTGTTGAGGGGTGGGCAACGTCTCGCTGGGCTCGGGGCAGATGGCCTCGTTGCGCAGCGAGCGCAGCAGGCGGCCGGCGTGCTTGGACGGCGAGTCGCACGTGATCTCGTTGACCACCACGCTGGTGCTCGACAGCTCCATCCAGTTCTTGAGCGCCACGAGGTCGCACGTGCAGTCCCACGGGTTCTCCTGCAGGTCGATCTGGATGAAGGCCGACAGCTGGTCCAGCACGCCGTGCACCGGGAGCCGGGAGAAGTGGTTGTTCCTCAGGTTGAGGCGGGTCAGCATGGTGCCCCCGAACACGCTGTCGGGAAGGGCGCGCAGCAGGTTGTTGTTGAGGAAGAGCAGCTGCAGGTTGTGCAGGTCGTTGAAGGTCTGCGGGAGGATCTCCTTGATGATGTTGTACTCCAGGTACAGATACTGCAGCGACTGCAGGCCCACGAAGAGCGAGTGCGAGAGGGACTCGATGTAGTTCCCGTTCAGGTACAACCGCCTCAGGTTGGTCAGGTTCTCGAAGGACCCCTGCTGGATCACGGCGATCCTGTTGTTGCCCAGGTGCAGCAGTTCAAGGGAACTGTATTCGGTCAAATCGTTCCTGTAGATCACTTGCAAGTAATTACCGGTGAGATGGAGCTTCTTTGGGTAGGAGGGCTTGGGGTTCAGCTCGCTAATGTTATGCAACTTCCGCTCCTGGCAGTTGATGTTTAAGCCGCTCTCGGGGTTCTGGGACGTGCAAACGCACACGCTGGGGCACAGCATTGGCACGGGTGAGCGCGTCTGGTACACCATGATGGGCCCAAAGACGTGTTTGTCCTTTGAGTTGACGCGCGGGGTGGGCCTGTGGCGCATCTTAGGGGGGCGGGAGGCTTTAGGGATGCGGGTGGGGGTAATCATGCCCGGTAGGAAGGTGGGGGGTGGCGGCCCCCCTAGGATGTGTGAGTCGGAGGGGGGGTGGATAACGCGCTCCCCGGCGTTCCTACGTGGACACAGATCCTGCTTGATAAGCTGAGTAATATCCTTACCGTGCAGCCGGAACGGCGTTTCGCACACGATGTCGCCCACAAACACGGAAATAGTGTCCAGCCAAGACTTGAGGGGAATTAAATCGCAGGTACAGTTCCATGGGTTCTCCTCCAGCTGGATTTCCATGATCCCACCGATATGCTCCAAAACCCCGGCGAACGGCAGCGTCTTAAGCCTGTTGCCACGTAAATCCAAGTGTGTGAGGAGCACAAAACGGAACACATTGGTGGGCAACGACAGCAGCAGGTTATCGTTGAGAATGAGCACTTTGAGTTTGTTCAGTTTACTGAAGGCGCCGGGCTCGATGGCGCTGATGTAATTATAGTCAGCCTGCAAATACTCCAAGCTCTCCAGTCCTGCGAACGTGTCCTCTTTAATGACCTCCAAGTTGTTGTTATTCAGATGAAGTCTCTTCAGGTACCGGAGTCCGTTAAAAGCCCCCGTGCGGATGTCCTGCAGGCCGTTGTTTCCCAGGTGCAGCGACGTGACATTCCCATAATGGACAAACTCGTTGGCGTGGAGCCGAGAGAGAAAGTTGCCGTTGAGGAAAAGCTGGGAGATTTTATTCGGGGGTGCTTGAAACAGACTGACCGTCGTAAAGCCTTTATTCTCACAGTTGATGTTTAAAAGGTTTTCCCTCTCTTCACAGGGACAGCGATTTTTGCAGATGTCTTTGGAAGCCGAAGTTTTGCGGCTCTCCGTCTTGGAGGAGGACAGAGTGGAGACAGTGAGGACGCTCAGTAGAAGAACGCCGTTCAGCATTTTTACAACCAAAAAAGGTGGCTGAGAAGTAGATCCAGCATTTAACTTGTTCTACGTGAGTCCTCACCAGAGAACGGGACGGCACATTTCTGGGTGAAGACGCGCAGGCAGACGCAAACAGGCGTTAATGTGCTTTAAATAGTGTCATGACGCACAGAAACGGCGCACATCTTTCCGATGACCTTCACCTCAAATCCAAACGTGCTCGAAATAAAAAAAAATGAATTACAATCAACAAAAAAACAGACTGTCCTAAAGCGTCCGGAAGCGATGGTTCCTGCGGTGTGCTGGGTCGCATCTGCACATCCAAGCCGCAGAGTCCGGGCGGAGAGCAGCCGACCGCAGCTCCCGTTGAGATTCACAGACCGCTCGCCTTATGCTTTCAGCATGTTATCACATGGATCTCTGCCAAATACTCACTCATGGAACCGGACTGCTGAAAGCGAGAAATCCTTTCTTTGAACAGTAAAAAAACAAACAAAAAAACCCGCACAATTTTAGTCCGCAAAAATTACTTTTAAAAATCCAGGAATCATGCGCAAAGACGCACCCCGACGCGCGGTGCCTTTTCTCCGAAAGAAGAGGAGTCGTGGTGCGGTGGACTGAGAGAGCGAGGAAGATATCGGGATGCACTCCCGGAGCTGAGGCATTCTACAGCTGCTGCAGTCACCGCTCCGCTCCTCACACTGCGCGCTTTTCCGAACGTCTGCCACTGCCTGCCCTTCTGCGTGCGCGCGCGCATGCGTGCGTGTGTGTGTGTGTGTGTGTGTGGGAGTGAGAGCGAGAGAGAGCGAGAGAGAGCGAGAGAGAGAGAGAGAGAGAGAGAGAGAGAGAGAGAGAGAGAGAGAGAGAGAGAGAGAGAGAGAGAGAGAGAGAGAGAAGGGGAGAGAGAGAAGGGGAGAGTTAGGGAGAGACACAGAAAGATGTTACATCACCGGTATAGCCAGCAAACGGTAGGATAGAGACTAGATGAATGTCCTGAGCTGCATTTATTGAAAGTTTCAATATTTTATTTCCCGCATTACAATTCTAAATATAATCATGGAGATTGAGCTTCACCGGCGACTATTTAAGCATAATGGAGATTTAGATCAGGTAGGCTATTACTGATCTCCAAACCACGCCGGGAGGTGCATGTTTTCGTGGCAGCCCTTTACGTTATCCTATTGGCACATATGCAAGTCTAGATGAACTGATCCTTTTCAAATCTCAACTTAAATCTCCAGGCGACTGCGTTGCTGTTGGGAAGGTTGGTTTTTACGCATGACGCCACTAGGCGGAGGAATAAGATGCTTTTCTTTCCCGACATTATCTTTCTGCCTCCAATATCAATGTGTATTTCTACTGCTATATCTTCTGAAATCCACTGCCTGTACACTCACACGTATATACATCCAAATGTTCATATAATTGTGAGTCTTATGGGTAAAATCACGTGGGCTTTATTTATTTGTGATAGTGAACAACCTTGATCCCTATTGAATATTGAGTCACACAGTTTGTGTGTGGGGGTGGGTGTGTTATGATTTGACAAATATTGTGAATGATTGCACATCTCTACATGTATATATTGCATATACTGTCCTTGCATGCATATATATTGTGTATACTGTCTGTGTTGCTATATAGTCCTATAATATATATGCGATTGACAACTGCTGCCATTTGCTTTATTTCTGACGAGGTGAGTTCTGGCAGATCGCTCAGCCTCAGACCTCAGAATACACTTCATATCACTGACAGTAAGCCAGGTTTATCCGCGTCACTGGTTCACACCTCATTCTTTTTCCACAGATTTGTTCAATACCAATGAAGTTGATGTACAAGGACGCTGGAACACACTCACTGAGGCGGCCTGCGGTCTGATAGCTTAATTCTGACTCTGCTCTTCCGACATCATTGTCAGCATTGGAATGCAAACAAGGCTTATCGGGCATCTAGTAGATATTAAAGGGTAAGGGAACTCCAGTTTAGGGGAAAAAAGTAAACGAGGTGAAGAAAAACTTGGTTTGAGAAAAGTGGATGAGGGTTCGTGTGAGCAGGGGCTTTTTGCCGATGTCAAACATTGCCTGAACCATATCACACTCGCTCAAGCAAGGTGCACAGCTAATCAAAAGCCATTCTAGAAATCTCTTTTTTTTGGCTTAAAGAAGCAAACTTCTGGTATTTACAATAACATACACTTAGGGCAATTAGCAGAAGCTATTATCTGGAGTTATTGACATAAGTACATTTGTCAGAAGACAGAGAAACAAATATATCGCAGTCGGTACAGTAAAGATATTCATAGCAATAGCAATTATAATTGCCAAGCACTTATAATGGCTAGGTTTATCCATTCCTCGTACACAACAAAGATAGCGAGGATAAGATGCTACACCAAGCTAAGTGCTGTTTTTAAGTGCCAGGACGTACAACATAAAATAAGTACCAGGACGTACAAACATACATTAAGTACGTACTTAGCAACATACAACAAGTGCATATATAACAGCCCATTCGCTCCGTTTAAAAACTGTTAGCTTAAAATGACCCAGAAATGTTCCCTGCCTTCATGTATTTTCATGGGTTGACGTGAACGGATCACGTCGTACACATGAAGCACCGAATCACACCAAACGACCACAAACTCGGTGGCAGCCGTTCCTAGCGTTTCGAAGGCAGATGGTCTGGAGAGGGTAAACTCGGCTGCTCTTTACTATGCTAGACGGCCGTATATGCTTTGCTGTGTATACCAGTCAGAGGAGGAGATCCTCTTGAGAACGTGGCGCAGTTCAAAAATGTGCTTACTGCAGCTCACCTTGCTGACGCCGGCCGTCAATAAATCCCTTAATGCTCCGTCAGACGGCCTGGCTGGGCCGGAACCGTGAGCCCTTCAGCCTCCCTCCCCACCAGGGAACCCATCCGCTACAGCCTCGACCGGAGCCAGAGTACCACGGCGGCTTATTGATCAGTATTTATTTTGAATACTCCGATGCCCTTTTGGTTTTGAGGGGGTGTAGGAGGGCGAGGAAGGAGGTGGGAGAAGCGTGCTTTGGCTCGGGTGGTAGCATACTGTAGTCTGCATGCCTTGTTTCATTGCCACGGAAACAGTGCTTTGCCCAGGGTTTTTCCATCACAGCGACTTTTTTCGCCGATGCACGGAGCTGACACAACACCTCGACGGGTCTCACATTAGCCCTGTTGTCCGCTCCTACCTGCTGGCCTTTGCTGCCGTCGGGTCTCGTAAACATTTTGAAGGGTTGCAGAAAAAGACCTGCATAAGAGGAGGGCCCAGCATGATAAGCAGCGATGATAGTTAAAGTACATCAGGTAAAATACACCCATCCCGCTCTTTAGAGACATTTTAAAGGGCCACTTACTTCAAGTCAGTTTATGTGGCATTAAGGGTTCTTCGTGGTCCATAATATCAAGCTGATTTGAGTCTTGACACGCCAAAAATATATGCAGACTCTCTCTCTCTGCTCTATCCCTTACTCTTTCTCTCTCCCTCCCTCTATAATAAACTATCACACGCACACGCACGCACGCACGCACGCACGCACGCACGCACGCACGCACGCACGCACGCACGCACGCACGCACGCACGCACGCACGCACGCACGCACACACGCACACACGCACACACACAGGTAGAGTATGGCCCTTTGGAGGAGGCTATAGGCCGATGTAGACAGTGTCAGGCAGGGTCAGGCATGCCTGGCAGACACACATGAGAGCTTAAGTAGTTTTCATAGAACACATCTTCAAATAAAATATGTAAAAAAGTAGTAATTCATGAGGAAAGAGTGAATGAAGTGCACAGGAATGAGGGCAGCAGCTAGTGTCGGTCGCGGAGATGAGAGACATGGTGTGACTCCCCCCCCCCCGCCTCTGTTTGATCATCCTAATGAGATCGACGTGGGGACGCATGACGCCTTAATCCTCACACACACTAAGTCAATGCTGGGTTTTTTGCCAATGTAAAGGAGAGAGAGGGGGAATGCAGCTGGGTGCTGCCAAGCATTCAGGCTAAGGTTGTGTATCCCAGTTCAGCTGTTGTGGTTCAACGTGTTAAGTCCAGTCAATTCGCAGGCCACACCCCCATAACCCCAGCCCCCCAAAAGAGTACGGTAAAACTCCCCTGATTATCAAGGAAGAAGCTTTGGGAAGAGACTAAATAAAGAGCGAAAGAGGGATACCTCCTCCCAGGAATGGATAGCAGATGAACGAATATACTGAGATGCTTTTAGAATGACAATTATTCATCCTTTTAAGGTTACTACTAACAATGACGTCTTATGAGGAATGCATTTTTAAATCTAAATGTATCAAAACTTAAATATATGAAGGGTTTTTAACGTTACAGTTCCTTGCAAGGCTAACCTAAAATATTGAACTTTGTTTATTAGTGCCACTTGAGAATAAAAACGTGTGGAAATCACGTGACTGGGTAAGTATCGTGGGAGGCTTATCGTGGGAGGCTTGGGAGGGGCATAAGGGATCTTTAGTTGAGGTAACTTTGGGTTTGTGTGGAGAGAGAGTGGGAGGGAGGAAGCAGTGTTTGACTTGTTTCACTTCTTCCCTAATCTCCTCCATATGGTAGGTCCTACACTATTTAGGGAATAACTACAGGTTGAGTTTGGACACAATCATATACCAGTCGATCGATGTGACCTGTGTATGTTCCACAAACAAGCCGACACCTGCTCGGTGTCCCTCCCTGACAGCTCATTTGCATAAATAACGCAACAAGAAATGCTATGCATCATGGGAAACGGTGCAGAAATAAGTACGGATTTGTTGTACACTTAGTTGTACACCGAGGGTGCACAAGGGTGTAAATAAAGGAATGCATGATGGGGAACTAGATGTGAATACTCACATTTCTGTAGTGCTTAAATATCGCGGAAGAAGGCCAAGGTTGACTAATTGGTACACAGCCAGTGGGTTTGGATCAGGAATCGTTTTTGCTGACACAAGATATTTCTTTCCTTGTGTTTTTTTTTTTTTTTAAAGATTGTCTTCTCGTGAATTGTATTGACTTGATCAACTCTTGACTGCTAACCTCTGGATTAACTCCAACTCCTCTCGTGACACAGATATCAACCCACTTTTAATAGATATTGATTATGTTTCATTTTGTCTTCTTCTGTGGGGTTTGCTGTTCGGTTTATTAAAATGTGTGAGCAGACAATATTCTTTTGAAATCCTCTGAGGGGACTTTTCCGTTTTAACTTTAATTTGAATGTTTTTGTATATCTAGTCGTAATTTGAATAAATTTTTGTTTGAAGGAATTTGAAGGACATTGATTAAACTGAACTGAACTTTGTTTCTCGTTTGGGACTGCTTAATAAAACCATGTGATTTGCCTCTTTGGTGTGTTTTGAGCTGTATTATTCAACTGCAGTGTTTCTCTATTTTGTTGTAAAAATACATTCATCTGCTTATTTATCGAGGTGCATCTGTTGATCACAGCTTACAGTATTGGAAAAAAACACACCAAAAATGTGTGTTAATTGTTTCTTGAAATTAATTCTACAAATTCAATAACCGTGTACAATAACAATATACCAATCCTGTAATATTTGGGTTCACACTAAACCAAATGGACAGTGTGCCAACCTATGCACATCAGATCTAATGTGACATGGGCCTGTGGCTTCCCCCTCTGATGTTGTGGTTTGTTTTACTTTACTGCTTGACAAACCACTGCATGATTAGCCATTAAAGTCAAGATGCAACAAAGCGTATGTAACACTTATTATAGCCTAATAGAAGGTTTAATTTTACATCTGCTCGAGAGAGCCAGTGTCAACAGCGAGCTAAACAAAAGTTATTTCTAAACTAGAGCTTGAACCTCTTTTTCAGCATGCAGATTGAAAAAAAGACAGCAGCGCTTGGCACAAAACCTACAATCTATATGCTTGAAAGAAAGTTTGAAAGAAATATTTGTGCATTATTTGACGGAAAAGTGATTGTATTGGTAAGAACTGTGGCATCTGTTCATTAAAGTTTAATCTTCCTCCAGTCAAATATCCAATGTTCTGTTATGGAGAATACTATGATGTACAATTCTCACATCTGCAAAGACGATTAAGTAAATTGAATTCCCTCTACACACAACATTGCTCTGTGAGTGCAATAAAATGGCATTTTAGGGTGACAGCTGTTTGTTTGGTTGTTTTGACGTGAAACATCATTTGTCTGCTCGCTGAGGCTAAATTCAAATGTTTAAACAAAACACTTGCAATAAAGACCTACTGATCACTGGCACCTGTCCCTCATTACTAAATGAATCACCAATATGCTTTACACAGCCCTCCATTGAAGTGTACCTCAGGCAGGATTGTTTCACCATGTTTAGCACTCAGCCTTCTCATGGGTCCATTAGGAAGCTGTATTTCTGGCAAGCTGGGAACACATTGTATTGTGTGCACCTTTACCCTGAAACGATCATCTGTGGTGTGAATTGAAATGTCTATTATAAGCATAAGACAAGATCATAGCTGGGGTCGTGGTGGAGCAGGTAATAGCACAGTAGCTGATGGAGTGAGGGTTTTTCAATGGAAAGGTTACTTTAGAGACATAACAATGGCATGTTAATTGTATTGTCAATTACAAGCACTGCACAGCTTGGTTCAAGTCCCGCCAAGACGATCTCCTTGGAAACCTATGGACACTTTGGAATCTAAGTCATGTGAATTGTAATTTGGACCAGATCATAACTGCACCAACGGCCTCTCACTTGTGCAGTGACACAGCGTGGGTGAGGTGATTCATTTTTTACATTACAATTAGTTATATTCCTAAATTAATATGTCATTCATAAATGGATATGAGCTCACCCAAAAGTCTTGACCATTGCCTTCTAATACCTGAATCAATCAATTGAGCCTTTGCATGTCATTTAAAAATGCTTAATAAGGCTTAATAAAGGCTTTATAAAGGCTTGTCCTCACTTCAGATGAGCTCATAAGAAAGAAAAAAGACATTCAGTATCTGTCAGTATTTATACAGCATTGTTCAAACATTGTGAATAGTTTATTAATCATTCAATTACGCTTAATAAATAATCTTGTTAACCAGTATCTTGTCATCTTATTCATAATGTATGACTTATGAATTGCTTACTTATGCAATACTTATAAATTAGAAATACACTATGCACCTTACTACTTAAACTTCATGCTTCAAAGTCGCATTCATTCTAAAGTGCTACCAGGAAGACTTGGTAGGTATATAGATATGGATTATATGGATTGCACGAGAGTGTGTGTATATATATATCAATTCTCTCTCGCTCCCTCTCCCTCTCCCTCTCTCTCTCTCCCTCTCCCTCTCTCTCTCTCCCTCTCCCTCTCCCTCTCTCTCTAAATCCATACCAGTCATGAGGCCCACGTACCTTGAACACTATGTTTTCATCATTGAAAAGATTTACAACCTCCTCTTTGGGGTTTGCTGCGATATCGCTGTTTAATAAAGCTGAAATGTCATCCAATCAATCTTTGCCCGATAAATAAATGAAGGAAAATAAAACAACAGTTACGACGATAACTTATCCTATGCTCTGTCCCTTATCCAGAACTGGGGTAAAGGTTTAGGAAAGCATTTGCTCAACCTACTACGTTTTGAAGCATATTCTTATCCCTGCTTTCTTCGGGGCATTTTCTTAGGCCATTGATTGGATGGCTGACACGATGTTGTGATGATACAATGTTTACAGGTTAGTCGAAATCACTCGCGGCCCCTGCCCTGTGTGTGTGTGTGTGTGTGTGTGTGTGTGTGTGTGTGTGTGTGTGTGTGTGTGTGTGTGTGTGTGTGTGTGTGTGTGTGTGTGTGTGTGTGTGTGTGTGTGTGTGTGTGTGTGTGTGTGTGTGTGCGTGCGTGTGTGCGTGCGTGCGTGCGCGTGTGTGTGTGTGTGGAGCCTTAACGATTTTCCAGGGAGAATATTTTCATTAAGTCTCCGTCCCACCCTGCAGTGTCAGTAGAAACATCCTGATACCGCATGCTGCATTCTCCACATAAAAGCAAAGCACAAAAATTAGAAAAACGTCATCAAGTATATGATACGTCAGGCTGGAGATATCCGAGAACTTTTGTTGAAAATCAAGAAGTCAATGAATAAATCCATATTGTTTTGGTCATGACATGATACATGGAACCAAGCGTTCAACGTATCAGTTAGTTCGATCAGAGAGGCTGCCTCTCTGTTGCCGTTGACTGGACTTATCTCTAGATCTACGGGGATTTAGCTGGGAAAACAACTCAGCTGCTCGGGCAGGTTTTGAAGTTAGCTGAGGTTGTTTGGGAGCTAGGCAGGGGTTAGAGGAACAGCTCCAAGGAGCTACTGCTGGACGTTGCTTCGCGGGGAGCTTGAGAAAAGCTTGTTTTTTTGATTCCCAGCATACATCTCTCCCACGTCCTGCAGAGCAAGAAGTCCTGCTATCGCGGAACACGGCCAGAGGGCTTTGCCCCGACGAGCCTGTTGATCAGCCGCATAACACCGTCAACTTTAAATGAACCGAGCGATTACATTCAGTAAAAAAAGTCAGTCAAGTTTATCCCCAATTTGTCTTTATTGGATCTGCTGTTGATGTCATAAAATAGTAACATGCACTACAAACTATATCCTGGAAAGCTAGCTAAATGTGTCTAAACTCTCGTAATGTTTTCAGCATTTAGGCAAAAGGCTAGGCCATAATCATTTATAACTTCACAGCACATCCATTTGATCATATGCTGAATTTTATGGAACCTGCTTTTAACCAGAGTTGTTAAATTTAATTGAATTTAATATAATTTGGCCTCATGGTCTTCAAACTGCTCACGTTTCTTCTGTGTTTTGGCATCATGTGTGTCACTTGCAGAATACATTTCCCCCGCAGTGTGAACACAGGCTG
Organism: Gadus chalcogrammus; assembly: GCF_026213295.1. Classification (NCBI taxonomy): domain Eukaryota; kingdom Metazoa; phylum Chordata; class Actinopteri; order Gadiformes; family Gadidae; genus Gadus; species Gadus chalcogrammus. Next base: position 3,249,352 of record NC_079421.1, read on the forward strand.
TCGCCTCTGCTCAGCTCAAGCTCCCCCCCGCCCACATCCAAATGTCCACCTACCCAGCCCCCACCTAGTCCAGTTCCCCCCCCCCATCCCTTCCACACGTCCACTCACTGGCCAGGGGCCTCTGAGCGATCACAGTGCAATAAATTCAACGTCCCATGGTCACCTGTACGGGAGGTGGGCGTCACCAGTGCATGTGTGTGTGTGTGTGTGTGTGTGTGTGTGTGTGTGTGTGTGTGTGTGTGTGCGTGTGTGTGTGTGTGTGTGTGTGTGTGTGTCTGTGTGGAGGAGCAGGATGGGTGTGTGTAAGCGGGGCGGGGGGTATTTCATATTTTCAGGATCGTTGACAGCTCCGGGTGAAGAGCAGCACTTTATGACCCATGAACTGTGTGTATAAGCCTGAGTGTGTGTGTGTGTGTATGATTGTGTGTTTGTGCGCAAACACACGTGTTTGTGTCCCAAAGGAAAGCAGTGCTCATTAGTTTGGAAATACAACTTGAGCAACATAAAATACATGCGCATGCATAAACACACACAGACACACACCTCAGCGACCTCGGTGTTCAGCGCTGAAAGCGTTTCCTCCTGTGAGTTGATGGATTCCCAGGACACTACAATCATAGGAAATATACAGTATTATAGGTCAACGCTTTCTGTGTTATCAGAAGATAACTCAGAAAAGATTCAAATACATTTCCTCATTAGAGTCATAACCATTTATTTCACCAGTATAATATTTTCATATTATTAGTTATAATTAAAATAGTTTACATTACAATATATGTTTTGTGTTTCTGGTTTAAAACTTTAGATGATGAAGGTGTAATGATTGTCATTGTTAAGTTAGCAATATGCGACAGTATGGAAACACTATTCTGCATGCATTAAGTCAGGGATTTAATATTTCTGGATAATCAGGACCAATTATTGGTGTTTTGCAGATATATTGGTACCAATCTGCCTTGTGCATCACTAAGCTAAGCTTTCTCATTTCTTTCGTTCAACTTTTTCATTCTAGAGGTTGCAAAGACTCAAGAGAATCAATCAGTCACAGACACAGCAGTGGAAAGTAAGGATAAATGTCTTCTGACTAACATGGATATTGATACACACTGGTATTCTCTGGATAACCATGTTATGTTGATGCTATGCTGTGTTGCTGAGAGTTCCATTCTTTCTGTTTGAAATGTCCCATATAATAGCCCATCCAAGACATCTTAGGCCTCACATTCAAGTTCAGGATTCTACCAATGTGATGCTACCGTCACTGTGGCTGTCTTGACTTTCATAGCAGGTATCAAACACGATAGCATTGTGTTTTACCTGCTCAATGCAGTTCGTTCCAGGCGGTCAGTTCAGCTAAACCTGACATGGACAGCTAAGACACCCAGAAAGCACCACAGTTGCTACCACCAAAGGCCGGTTTATGGATGTAGACGTGGCCTGTAACAGCAAAGAGTTCGGTGGCACCAGCCAATCAAACATGAGGCCTGTTAAGGGGGGCTTCATGTAGCTTAACGCCGCTGCAATGAGCGTTGGCCGTGCAAAGCCAACCATGGATCCTTGGTCTTCACAGTCAAGTGCAACCACGCCTCCGTCACCGAGGCAACTGCCTAGAGACCTTCCACAAATAGGGCCCTTGAAGACCTCATGAGTAAGGACAAACGTCAGCCTCCTCAGCCTGGTGCCAAACAGAATAGGACCAACCCTTGATGATGTCCGCAGTCCAGCTCGACCACGCCTCCGTCGCCATGGCGACGTACACCAAGAGGCGCCTGGTGCACATCATGAGCAAGGAGGACTGTTGGGTTTAGAACCTGCAAAAAAGGAAAAGGATCAAACCTGGACTTGCGGTCACTGCTGTACAGTGCGACCACTCATCCGTCATCGAGCAAGCCGGCTTGAAACCATCCAACCTCTGGAGGACTTCAGGAGCGGGGCCAGCGTTTGGGTTCTGGGCCAATGGCTAGAAGCTGGAAGACTCACTTGACCAACATGAGCTCAGCTTAGATTACTGCATTGCATTTAACTATCTGCAACACAAAATGTTTTAAATGTAGTAAATAAAACACAGAAGAAGGGTCATCGTACTTTGCACCATCACATTGATATTGCTCACACTGGACAAAATATCACGAGAAATACTGTTAATTCTGGATATGGTTAGCTTTAAGTCACATCCGTACAATGTGGTCACTTTAAGAGTCAGACCATTTTATACAGTTGTGTACGTGGTGTGTGTGTGTGTGTGCGTGGTGTGTATGTGTTTGCGCGCAAACACACACACACACACACACACACACACACACACACACACACACACACACACACACACACACACACACACACACACACACACACACACACACACACACACACACACACACACACACACACAGGAACTTGTGGCTGTCCAGTAATACATTGGCTGGAGGAGCTGAGTGATGAATTGTGTGACCCTAGCAAAAGACATACGGACCCACTTCCCCTATTGCCCAAGCGCGCGGGCGTGCGCGCACACACACACTGAGACACGTGCCAGCCTCAGTATATCTCATGTGGTAGTTGCGGAGTCCAGGGGTGGCTGTACCTGCGTTTGATAAATAGTGGCTTTGACCAACACTATGTGTGTTTGTATGTGTGTGTGTGTGTGTCTGTGTGTGTGTGTGTGTGTGTGTGTGTGTGTGTGCGTGTGTGTGCGTTTGAGTGTCAGCTATAGCTCAAGTTGTAACTTGTGGGGTCTCTGGGATTGTTCTGTTGCAAGGGTGATGAATTATGACCAACAGCCAAGCAGCCCTTCTGTGTGTGTGTGTGTGTGTGTGTGTGTGTGTGTGTGTGTGTGTGTGTGTGTGTGTGTGTGTGTGTGTGTGTGTGTGTGTGTGTGTTTGTGGCCACGTGTGTGTGTGTGTGTGCGTGCCTTGGCCTATGTGTTACTTACTGTGTGTGCCTCCGATCACGTGTCAGCTATATCTTGAGCCCCATAACTTACGGGGTCCTGCGGTTACTTCCACAGCCAGGGGTGATGAATGGCCTCTCGGGGTGGCCAACTCTGAAAAGAGCTGAGCCTCACACTGTGTGTGTGTGTGTGTGTGTGTGTGTGTGTGTGTGTGTGTGTGTGTGTGTGTGTGTGTGTGTGTTTGTGTTTGTGTGGGTGTGAGAGTGTGTGTGTCGTGTAAGCAAGAGAGAGAGAGCGAGACAGAGAGAGAGATTTCCTCGCTGTAGGGACTGAATGAGTAATGGATCAAAATCTCACTTTACATCAATCTGCTGTAGTTACTTACTCTCTCTCTCTCTCTCTCTCTCTCTCTCTCTCTCTCTCTCTCTCTCTCTCTCTCTCTCTCTCTCTCTCTCTCTCTCTCTCTCTCTGTATTTGTATTCCATGAATACATTCAAAGGCTACAAGTAGGAAGTGAGAGAAATGTTGTATCTCAGATGATCAGCCGTTGTGTGTTAAGGTCTCTATGTAGGCCTACATGCTTACTTTTCTTTAGTAGTCCAAACTTTGTCATTTCACTGTTTTTAGTGTTTATTATGTGTCTTTGTGTTTGTTAGTGATGTGAATAAAGACTACTGTGGCTGGCATTGGCATTGCCATCGACAGAGGCACAGAGAAATGGCTAATGACCTGAGAAAGTAATCTCAGGTCCCCATGCTCTCTTTCTTGCTGTCTCTCATCATCTCTTTCTCTCTCTTTCTCCCGTTATCTGTATTTAGTGTCGTGTGGGTTTTGATAGGTATTATAGATGCATTCAATTGAACTCGAGACTGAACCCCCTCATCGTATTTTTATGGGCTTTTGGAAAGCTCTGATGATGATTTGCGATTTGACCTCCTTAAAATCACCCTATTTAGATGTTCGTGAAATGTTGTTTTAGGATAATTTACCTTTTTTATCGACAGCCAAACCTCACTCGTATTGTTTTGTTTGTGTGTAACTATTTGGGCATGGAACTGCATTCAGCACTGGCTGAACCCAATTAGTGGTGCGGTAACCTTTTCTCCAGTCATGTGAAGAAGCAGGTCAGCCAGGTAGCCGGCCTGGATGGGGGTCGCCCCTCATCGTGTATTCCAAGTGCACCCAAACAAAAGCTGTCCGCAGTAGAAGCTGCAACAGAAACATATCGGAAAGAAATCTGGGAAGAAACTGCCTTAACAAGGTTTAATGTAACTTAACAAAAGCCTAGAACACCCAAATGCTGCACAGATGAAGTTGACTATTTGCACTGAGCCAATTATTTAAAGAGAAATGGGTTTTATGCTGTCTATGCTCATTTAGCTATATTATTCTTGCTTACCAAACTGCATAATGAGACTTAATTTATAGCACAGTTTGATGCTGCAATATTCTTCTTGGTACAAGAAGGTACCCTTTTTAAGTAACTTCATCCGTGCAAAATGTTGAAGTTTATAGCTGTTTGGTGAGGTACATGGGGTACACCATTTTAGGGTTAAGCCTAATCTCCCAGGAAACCTTGGAGGGCAAAGCTGCATGGTAATAAAGCTCTGTTCGATTCTGAGAGATCGACACATGAAGGGAAGAAAGGTAAGCTTATAGGACTCAATGTGGAGAGTGATTGATAATGACATTGTCTCAGTCCTATGGGTCTTCCAAATCTTCTTCTCCCTTGTTTTCAAAATTAAAGGTCAAAGTCACATTCAATCAAGGTAAATAAATCAGTGGTAGACATTCAAGAGTTGATTTTCCTTCAGAGTCCAGCAAGGGGACATGTCTTGTGACAGATTCAAGCGAAGGCAAATGAATAAATTCTGTTTTTCAGCAAAGTAAAAGAGCATTGCTAGATACAGTATAACCTCTGTGTTACATATTAGCTGTCCAACTATAAGTCTTGTGGGGGTGTTGTTCTTCTCACTCAGCACAAAAAAGTTTACTTTTGGAATTATTTTTTTTTTTGCTTTTGATACATTGGCTTGCTGAGTCAGTCAAGGTGAGTCTTAGTTAAGCTTGGGTTCATAGAGTTGTGCATGCATCAAGCTCACGCACAACTGTTATTTAAAGGCTGTGACCCCAGCTGCAAATAAGCCGGTATGTGAACGAGGGTATAGGAAAACAATGTACACAGTACAGTCTGAGAGTGGGAAAGGAAGTTGATAAGCAGGAATACAATTTTTACGTGCATTAATTGCAATTCCATTACCTCGTTAGAAAGCTGGAGACTTGAGACTCGCTCTCATGCCGGACTCGAGTTGCGAAAATCGAGAAGTGTAACTTGAATCGACTCACCTGTTGTGACTTGACTTACTCGAGACTGCTTGAGACTCGAGTCTATCTGGAGAAGTCAAAGCAGAATAGTGGGCCGATTTGAAGGGCTATGATACATTAGAGTTTTTTTTTTTTTTGCATTGTTATTAAAAAACAATGCAATTCTAAAAACGGCATGGATAACATTTTTTTGTGTGGATATGGTACCAGTGACTGAGAGAACATGTATTATATCACAATACTAAGGCAGGTTTGCTTCTTGATCTTTAATGTATTGAGGAAATTGGCATCCCTCACTGCCATTTTCTTGATTAATTTGACCCTTAGCGTTCTATTTAATAACATATTTTGGAAACAATCTTTATTTAATCACCAAATTAAACCTCTAATGAATCACCCCACACATTATATTTATCTGTAATGCTTGTTGCAAATAGATTTGTGTCCAAATAAAATAAAGACCCTTTAAATAATACCCACATAATATTCAATGATAATATTATTATTATATGTAATATTATATTTTAAGTTATTATTATAAAAGTGTTCATAAGAACATACTTTCTTATATTTCCATTTTTTATATTATATCAATTTAGTTGTTGAAATAAGTTGCTTATGAACACCTTCTAATGGATTAGGATACACCAGTGATAATACGAGTTGGGGCGTGGAGGCGAGTGGGTGGATTAGATATGAAATATAATTTTTAGTAAATCAGGAAATACAAGAGACAGATGGAACGCCTAACTTTCAGATGGATTTGAAGATGTGCGGGTTAATTTTGCGCTCAGGCAGACAGCAGTGATTAACCAACAGCCACTCTTTCTCAAAATAGGGTACCCACACACGCAGAAGCGAGAATTAGCTGTCTTCTTCTTTCTGCATCATGCACAGAAATATGACCGGAGAAATGCTTCCAAATCCATCAGACTTCCTGATGATACAAGGTTAGTCGGAACCATGCCAATGTTGTGATGTTTATTTATTGCTAGTTCATTATGTTAACAAGGTGCTCGGAAATTCTCAAAACCCTTAAATAACAGAAGAAACTTGCTCTTTTGAGCTAATGTGTTTGCAAGTGAAAAAGGAATGAGATTGATTATTCAGGATTTGATTTGGAGTTAGTTAAAGAACCAACTGCCTACTGCTTACTTACCTTAATTGGTTGAGCCCTGGTTTGCATTGAGTCAAAGTGGAATGCTACGCCATGTGTTTCACAATTGGTAGTGGGATCACAAAATCTTCTAAAACATGTGGGAGGCAAATATATATTTCATGGAAAACAAAGATGAGTGAATGGAAAAATAATTTGAGTTCATTTAATTAATCAACACATTCTTCAAGTACATATAACTGCAAGATAACATTTTTTAAAAGCTATAGCGATGCCAACGAAATGAGGATCTGGAGCTCAGATCAGGCTCCGCCCCCACAGCCCAGCCGGGGGGGGTTATAACAGGGAATTAAGTTGCCAGCAGCAGAATGTACCGCGTGCACATTTGGACGTGTGATTTAGCCAGGGAAACGTTTAACGGCCAATAGTTTCCTCATCAATTAAGCAGCCATCGGTCCCAGGGCGCTTATCTCTACAGTCCCTTCCCTTTCTACTCAGTACTCTCCAACGCTATTATCTCGGGGGAGTTGTTTTTCCCACCCACGGTTGTTTTCTTTGCCTCGTATGTGTCTTTCTGCTTTCTGGTTTTACTTTTTTTCTGAGGTTGGATGAATGTTAGCAAAACTGGATGTACGTTTTTTTTTTTTATTCTCCAGTCTGTTACACCATCAGTAGTCTTAAAGGGAACAGAAGAATTCAATAACAGATGTGTATTTTCTGAGCCTAAAGAATTGTGAAAGCTTAATGGATAGAAAGTACTTAATCTGATTTCTACTTATTTTATACTTATTTTATGCATTTCTTGTTTCGTCAAGACCTGTGTATCCCTGGGCCCCTTTCAACAACTGTCCTGCCCAACCCTGACTTCTGCAAATGTAAAGCACTTTGGGTCAACTCCTGTTGTTGTCAAATGTGCTATATAAATAAAAGTGACTTGACTTGATTTCTGAAATGCTATCTTTTCCCCTTTATTCTATAAATAGTAAATTGCAAGATGGAGATAGAAGACCAAAAGTGCAGTTCTGTAATGAAGGACAAAAGGCATTGAGAAATGTAATTGTCATTTTTTGACATGGTAACGGCGAGGTGTAGCTCCTGCGATTGCATACCGCCCTGCAGAAGATTTCCCCCTGGGACGACATTGAGGCCCACCCGGAGGTTGATCGAGGGGACAGCAACGACATGTGGTTGCCCATGGGTTGCTGGCTGCCATTCAGGGTAGCACCCCGATGTTGAAGCTGGGGCCGAGGATTGCGGACATGGGAAGCCCCTTCGCCCATGGCCATTACCTAATTGACGCCACGGTGCAGTGGCTTTGGCTCGAGCAGCAAACCAGCCGGCAGATGTTGGAGGGTGGGTCTAGTGGCACTGACCTGAAGACCTGGAGACCCCTTGAGGAGAACTACCTGGCCTTCAGGACCCAACCTCCCCATTCAGACTGGTCTCAAGCCCGAAGAGACCCCAGGACACGGCAAAAGTCCCACCCCATAACCGCACCAACAGCCACTTACATGCACTCTGCACACCGCCACTGTTTCCTAGACCCAGGTTGGAACCACCGGGCCTTTAAAGTTCCTTTTTGTTCCTGATCCGGCAGAGTCTTGATCGACCGAAAGCTTTGTTTGAAGCATCTAGGGGGGGATACTTAATGTAGTAAGGGGGATTTGCACACAAATCTGGTGAAGTAAAAGAAAAAGCATAAGGGCTGCAGTTAATTCCTGACTGCCGCGTATCCTAGTAAAAGGCACTGATTGGCGTTTGGCCGCATCAGTGGGTTATCAGTACGCTACCGTTGGCTGCCTCAGTAGGTTTGTGACAGAGGGGAGTCGGAAGTGTAGCCGACAGGTTGGGACTCGTGCAATGTTATAAAAGCTCTCCAAAGGACAGTGAATAGGAAGGACATCAGGAGGAGACTCCTGTGGTACCGGCATTTCCACCGTGAAGGCCAGTTAACCCTCTGGTCACCCCAAAAGCCCTGTTGCACCCACTAGCTCTAACTTAGAACCCCTGCGGGAGGATTGGCATGGATCTGATCAGGAAGTAGTATTTATAGCAGTAGACAGCTGTAGCATTCCCCCGAAAGATGGTTTCACACTTGAAAGATGGTTTTATGATTTATTGAAAAATCCCCAAATCCAACGTAAGAGCTGGTTACAAAACACCTGGGACCGGAGTCGACAAAATGTGAACACTCCGACCCCGTTCCCTGTGTTAGATCTTTCTCCTCGTCATGAGGGCAGAGGCCGTCGGGTAGCAGCAGGGTTTTGCTGATAAACCGGGACGCACCGCTCATATTAACCACCAGATCCAAACATCCTCCTGCGTGAATTTTAGTTCAAATCTGTTTAGATTGCCTTAAGACAAACACTACGTTGGTCAGGAGGAATTAAAGGAAATGCTGGAAATGGGGGAGTAGAACGTTGTGTAGTGGCTGGTCTACTTATTCACACCCCGATCGATCTATTAAGTCCTGGGACTACCGCAAGATGAATGGCGTGTCAAATTTCAATGCATACCCCTAGATCGGTAGGTTTTTACGAGATACCAGTACCATGACCAACCTCACCTGAGAGTGGGCTTCAGATCCAGTCCCGTGGACCATGCGGTGTCAGGCATCGAACAGGGGCTTGGGGCCGTTTTTTCCAAGGCGGAGGGATGCGTGGAACCCCCAATGCCTGCTGCTGCAATCTCTTAGAAGTAGAGGAAAAGTAGAGTTGGTGCACAAAGAGTGTCATACCATCAAGTGGCGGGTGAGTCCCTAAGAAACGAACTCCTCGGGTAGTAATCGCTGGGGGTGAAGCTACTTACAAACCATCGATTCCTTCGTTCCTGAACCAAGCAGTAATGGCGCTGATCATGCTACAAGAATGTACCTATTGATCCTGCATTATAAAGTATGTCCACAGTTGGGTCACAGCATGAAAACATTTGGGACCCTTGGACTAGACTTGCTGACATTGACCAATCACACACAGAAAATAGCTATAACTGGTGTTTTCAGCGGTGCTGTCCCAGCCTGTAAAATATCCTGGAGGTACAAGCCAATAGTACTGAGTCAAATCAGTGCTATTGGTTATTGACTTGAGTCCTTTCATTGCATTGTAGGCACAGCATAGTTTAACATATTTTGATCAACCAATCAGGATACTCTTCCTAAAATCTCAATACATTGTTTGTATTTGATTGGAAGATATTTGCACACAATTTTACTTGATCCCAGTGAAAGGTCTATTTTGAAATTAATAACTGCTAATTTCCAGAGTAAACAAGTGAATGGCTACAGCAATTGAATTGAATAGACCCTTTTTCACAGAGGTGCCATTGTTGAGGAGTCCCTCAAAACGCTAATTACGGTTCTGCTCCTCTAACAGACCTGGGCATGACAAGGGGACACCACTAGTGAAGATAATTCTGCTAGCGTACCGGTGCCCCGGTACATTAAGGAGCAGACCCATAATCAGTGTTATGAGCACCTGTGTTTGTTGTACGACACCGCCTCTGTGGAAAGGGTCTATTCTTCCTTGTAAATCTCACCTCTCACCTCACTTTTAAATAACCAGGCCTGCTAGCAAGCCACTACAACCCGCCAGGCCTCTCTTTGTCGCAGAGCTTCAGAAGAGCGCATCGCTGAACGGTGGGGCGCGGAGAGGGATGCGACATGGCCAGGTGGCCACTGTAATGTCACCAAATCAGAGGTCCCGATGGCAGGGTGACAAATATCTTCTGACAGACACATGGAGACATCCACCCGCCCCCAGGCCACACACACAGATGTAGAGTAATCTGTGTGTGTGGTAGCAGTTTCTGTGCGTGTCTGGGGGGCAACCTATGTGTGTGTGTGTGTGTGCGCGTTTATGTGCGTTTTTTTGAGTGTGTGAGGGTGTTTCTTCTGATTAAAAGTCGACATTGTGCTGGTATGCTGGAGTTTCCCGAGGATCAGCAGAAAGCAGAAACTAAGATGACTGGGGGGGGGGGGGGGGGGGTGAGGGGGGTTGAGGGTCAGGTCAAAGGGCGTGGGAGGTATTTTGGGATGGTTTTGATCTGGAGCAGGAGCGAAAATTAAAAAAAAAAGTTAGATTCATCTTCTGCAAGACCGATGCACATGCACTCAGGGTCAAGACCATAGAGTAGATCACATGGGAGAAACCGATACACATTTAACCCTCAGAGATAAACAGATTAAACTAAGGCATGCCAGTAATGTCAGAGAGAGGGAGAGAGAGAGAGATAGAGTGAGAGAGAGAGAGAGAGAGAGAGAGAGAGAGAGAGAGAGAGAGAGAGAGAGAGAGAGAGAGAGAGAGAGAGAACTTGAGAACTTGTTTGAAGTGAAAGCTAAAGAGTAAACAAAGGGCCATTGAGAGAGATGGACGGTATCCTAGCAAAGGATTGGGGTCTGTTTTGTTTTCCAACCATGCTAGAGAAGCACAAGCAAGCTGACTGAGGGCAAGGCCACATCTTTGAATTACCCTGGCTGGCATGGGAAACTGCAATGAGCAGGTCAGGCAGGGGTCTCAACTCTTAATGACCACACTCAAAACGTCTCCGTGCAATACAATAAAGCCCTTGCAATTCAATAAAGCCCTTAATAGCTACAAAGGGGTCACTGGGCTTTCGTACGGATCCGCAACCTATGAAAAAATGGACATAGCCAGCACATAATGCAATTTGTATTGTAGTGGACATAAGTTGCTTATGAGGTACAATGGCAATCTGCTTTCATCTCTTGTCCCTCAAGGGGAAAAGGTATTGCATTGTTTGCATATGTCAATGCAAATATGTGTTTTATTGAATTAAACAAACATTTATTGTAAAGTACTTGGAGTTGGGGAGAATAGGAGAACCAATGCAGAAAGGCAGTGCATTTTTCAAAACCTTTAACTCTTCGGACAGCTTTGAAATATGAATGTTTCCAGGGTTATATTTACCCCATAACGTTATGCTGGAAGATGCATCGAGAAAATTGTACCGAGTCCAGAAATAAATCAACATTTCTCAAAGCCTTTACAGAAATAATTGATTCCACACGAAATAGAGAACAGTATGTGGCAGTGTGTTTCCTTTGCTTATATTTCTGTGCAACTCAAAATTGTTTCCTCTAAAGTCAAATAGAAAGTTATTCTATAAGATGAGGTTATACAAGGTTGTTGTAATATGTATTTAAGATAAAAAGTACATGTCTTATCGTTTGACATAGTGTGATGTGTGCAATGCCTAAAAAACAAATGTGCAAACACACTTGCAAAACGGTTATATTATATTATCATTAATCAAACAATGATTTGCCAGATTAGATGGGAAGCAGTTTGTTAGAAGTAGGACCAATAAATGTCTAAAAGGCACTGAACACAATAACCAAGTGTGACCATCACAGTATCTTGACATATTCTGATCTTAGTCCCAGATGTCCGTGGAGTTCAAAGGAGCATTAAGGCTCAAATTAAAGTATATTTTCTATCTGTTTTACTCTGTCTGAGGCTATTTTCCATATTTGTATTAATTGATAAAGTGAATTCAGAAGCTCCTGAATTGGTTATAAACATTTTACATGATTGAAGACCATTGTCTGGCATTATCTTGAGAAAGAACATTGATGGACCTTAATGTCACATGATTTCAAACACCTCAAAGCCTCAGAAGAATCCCTTCATCAGACCAATAAAGCATGTAAGTTCCAGATGGGCTTGACAGGAATTGTGCAGATTTTTTCATGCTCTTTAAACATTTGAATTGACAAATTTATATCGAAAGAATTACACAATTTTTCCAGTGAAAACAAAGTTTCAGCATGTTTTAACTACAAGCTTGACTAAAACTTCCACATTTGGGAATCCATGTGTGGCGTGTTACATTGCTTAACTTGTAAAATGTTTGTCTATTATCCACTTTACATTATAATGTTTGGAGGACGTGTGGAGGATTGTGTCCTCAGGTTATGAATTACGTGAGTCAAACATGCAATCATACCCGGCTGTATGGTGAGAATAGGTGGCTGATAGCCCTCAAGGAATTGAAGGATGTATTCTGCTCAGCCAATCATAGTACCATAGCATCTAAGGTAAGATCACTGTTATTATGTTAGGTACCCTGCAAAGGCCTAATCCAGTGTTGTCTCAGATTTGGTTTTCATTGTCTAACATATTCCTCGTTCCAGTGTTTATCCAATTCCAGCGCTATCCACACGGGTGCTCAAGCATGTAGAGGAGTCTTGTTGCAAGTGTTGAATTGTTATGTGCAATGTTGTACTTATGGGTGTGTGTGTGTGTGTACGTGCATTGATTCAATTATTTCACTGGTTTGGCAGTCGCTGCATCCGTTCCGAACATCTGCAATATTCCTGCAAAAATGTTCACCGTGTTTGTGTGTGTGTGTGTGTGTGTGTGTGTGTGTGTGTGTGTGTGTGTGTGTGTGTGTCTGTGTGTGTGTGTGTGTGTGTGTCTGTGTGTGTGTGTGTGTGTGTGTGTGTGTGTGTACATGTGTACATATTCTATTCCACGGGAAGTCAGCTCTTGATGTGGTTGTGTGTCTCTGGTGTTCACCTGCTGGCCTGCCTCCTCTTCCACAGTGACTACCCTGCTGACAGTAACGCGGGCTGACGTCTCAGATTAACAACCTATTTCACCTCTCATCGACTCTGTGATGCATGTCCGGCTCCCCCTAAGTGATTCAGGAGCGAGGGCCGAATCCCTGGGTAAACGCTGCCGCACGTGAAACACTTTGGAGCTCACAACACCGTGGCAGGTGCGGAACGTTCCGGCACACCACTGTGGTGGATGAGAACTATCGTGAGGTAGACAGTCTTCAAGAGTACACCTTCACACAAGAGTACACCTTCACGCCCCCGCCTTTTGCCTGTACGCCAGGGTGTTTGGGCTTCTACCGAGTTGGAGCTGTCCTCACAACAAAGGCTTCACCCGCCTTTTAAAACCACTGGTCGGGGTCGGGGGGGATTTAGGTGTGAGTGCACTGGGAGGACACAGAATCAAGAACAGGGCTTGCACAGGGTAAGGTCACGGCGCAAGGATTGCGTCTCCATTTCTGGAAGTATAGGAGAATAACAATCTGGATGGTGATGTTTTTTTGGGCAAGAGTTTAGTCATTAACTATGAAATGATTTGCTATTACTGGTGGAGACGTAATAACAATAATAATGCCACATAAGAGGCTTATCAACACTACTGGCCAATGATGCAACCCAGTCTCACGGAAATAAGTGACACTGTCACGTCACGTCATTTCATCTATTCATTCGTGATCTGGGACACGTAATTTAAATTTTTTCGTGCAAAAAGCACAAATCTCAAACTCATTTGAAAAAGTAGAGATGAAGCAGCTACCTTTTTTTTCCCGTCGCGGTTTGCCTACAGTTTAGCGCACCTGCATTAAATATATCTGTGAATTGTCACCATTTCCCAGAATCAAAGGTGAAAGTAGAATTGGGTGGCCAAAAGCTGTCATATTGTTAGAAATTTGTGCTTTTGGCACGAAAAAATGGAAATTACGTGTCCCAGATCACGAATGAATAGATTAAATGACGTGACAGTGTCACGTATTTCCGTGAGACTGGGTTGAATGATGTGGATGCCGCTGCTTGTTTGACACCGCCAGAGCCCGGGTTCATGTCCTCCATACAGGTCAGCATGCTCTGGTTTCTCCTGTCCTCTAAGGCGTGCCATCATCACATGGAAGCCTGCTGGAGCCCAAAGATATTAACTGCGGGTCTGTTTGTGTGTTATACTAATCACCACATGTATTCTATAGCAGCTTCATTATCTTACATTGCAGCACCGCTACAACCTATGCAAAATATGATGCAGTATAAAATATGTATTTTCTGTATGAAGTGAATAATTGAAATGACACTTGACAAACTGCAAACACTACTTTGATTGGGATAATGTTACTGAACAACCGCAATGGCAGCATGATGGCCTTACGAAACAGGGATACCTTTCTAGGGAACTTGTTTCACTTAGCTAAATGAGCTGGCGGGTACACGTGTGTGTGTGTGTGTGTGTGTGTGTGTGTGTGTGTGTGTGTGTGTGTGTGTGTGTGTGTGTGTGTGTGTGTGTGTGTGTGTGTGTGTGTGTGTGTGTGTGTGTGTGTGTGTGTGTGTGTGTGTGTGTGTGTGTGTGTGTGTGCGTGCGTGCGTGCGTGCGTGCGTGCAGCGTTGAGGTTCATTTGGTAAGTGTACGGCGGCATAAGATAGAAACTCAGAAACCCGTCTCTTCAATCAAGCAACACAATAAATAGAAGCACTATACGGTCAAGGTGTTTGGCAGAATGCGTTAATGTCTAAATTGTGTGGATGATGGCTGGTTAAGGCAGCCTCACCCGGCCTGAGTCAGAATGATTGAGCTCTGGGGCTTGGTGAGGCTGAACACATGTTGCACATTGAGTAATCAATGTGCAACAGGTTAAGGCCCCGTTTACACGAAGGGAAAACGCAGATATTTCCACTCGCTTTGGCCTCTCATTTACACGAAAACGCAGTTTTTTAAAACTCCGGCCAAAGGGGAGACTGACATTGGTATCCTGAAAACATCCTGAAAAAATACTTTCCCTGAGGTAGTATTATATGTGAATGAGGAGAAGAAAGTTGGCATTTCACACCATTTGAGTGGGCGTGTTGATAACGCATATCAGAGTCATTAGTGGTGAACGCTAAATGATAGATCTTATCGTAACCCTGAAAGTACACAACATACAATTAATAAACATACTTGAGTTCTCAGCTGCACGCGTATATAGAAAATGTTTATACTATCATTGACAACAGTTAGAACATTCTAGGGTCCTGTGATGGTCTTTCCACTCCCTATTTTCTCAGTTAAACACAGAAATTAATTACACAAGTCCCAGTGTTTGTTATATGTGAAATGAACCAAAAAAAGACGCTCTCTTCCCGGTAACGCAGTCGTTCATGACACCTTATTTCATAGTTTCTTCTTTATGTCTCTAACTCTACTCCAATCGTTCATCGATATCATCATATAACGGAATATATGTTCTGCCTCCGTGCTGTCTGCGGTAAAAAACCAAAACAAACTAGAGTGACAGCGGCCACACTTACTCCTGCAAACTTCCACCCTACGTCATATCCCGACCCTTGACAACACAGCGACCTAAACCCCCCCGTTGATTCTACTGATGTCTGAACGTCATCGATGTCCGCATATAGGGCATCAAGTGTGAATGACCCTAACGGTCGAACCTCCTGATATACAAATGCGGCGAAAAGGCGGAGGACATGTGTGAAAACCGCTCATGTCTGCAAACCTTACAATAAACCCGTCTTCATCATCACCACCCTGTATCCTTGCTATGGGGAGCCCAGTCATTGTCATTGCTACATGTATGAACCATCATTATTTTGTTCTAAACAAGGTTTGGAATATAGGGGTTGGAATGCAAGTATTGAAGTGGGAAGATGTTCAGTATACTCAGTCAAAATGTGCTTGAATATACATACACAAATGGTAAGAGGGTAGAGGGCAAGAAAAGATGAAAGGAGATTATATTTTGTCGTATTGATGCACGACTCGGAGCTCTGGAAAGTGCTCTCCTCTTCCTCTTCGCACAAAGAGGATGAAGGACATTTTGATTTAATTCAACAGTTGACTAGACAGTACTTATATATTGTAAGGCTTTTTTTTTTTCAGCTCCATCTCTTTCATAGATAGCATTTTCTGTTTGATGTTAGATTGTTTCAATAAATATGTTTAATTCAAACAGATCACTAGATATAATGTATGTCAGCCAGTTGTTTGCAGTCATTATTTTACTTTGGTGCTCGGTGAAATCATTGATGGCAGCCAAATAATTATCAATCTTGGAATGAAACCCTCTTTATTATATTCCCCTGGCCTCTGAATAAAAGGTGTAGTCCACTCAATCTTTTATATGGTGACAATAAAGTTAAACTGATTTCAACATTGTGGCTAAACATCTTTTAGTTACATAGTGATTTAGTATTTTAACAAACATCTATACAAAAGCGCTTGAGATGCCCATTAATAGGCTGTAACTTAGTGCTGCTTACTGCTTCTGTTATAATGGAATAGCCATCCATCAGCTGTTAATGAAATGCGCTGTGAGAATATCTGTTCCACGTTTTGTGCCCCAGCCTGTCTGAGCCATCGAGATATCTGAATTCTCCTGGCTCACTTCTGACCAACCAGGAAATCCAACTTGCCTGTTAATCAGAGGTACATTCAATGCACCTCTGATTCTCACTGTAGTTTCATCAAGGAGGCTGTGTGTGTGTGTGTGTGTGTGTGTGTGTGTGTGTGTGTGTGTGTGTGTGTGTGTGTGTGTGTGTGTGTGTGTGTGTGTGTGTGTGTGTGTGTGTTTCAGACGGACACAATTTAATCTGTGATGACAAATCAATTATGTTAAATGATAAATATGAGGGAGATTATCATTTAACTTTTTTATATATTTTGTATAAGCCTTCTTAATATTTGAGGGTATTTAATGAATAAAAACAGAACAGTAATATTTCATATTGGTGCTGACATTAATGACCTTCTGTCTGGCGGACGGTTTGGACTGCGGTTCTGCTGCCCCCCTTTGTGGCCATGCCTCTGTGGCCACACCTTTTTATATCACACCATTTATGTCACACCCTTTGTGGGCATGAACACACCTTGTGGGTTTCATCTTGCTGCTTTTGTTAATCTTTCTTGGATGGGGTGTGCGTCCTTTTATCGAGCACTCACGTCCTTTATCCTGCGAGTCATTTGTCACACAGCTGGGGTGTTTCCATTAGGGGGGGCCTGACTTTTAGTTAATTCCACCACTTCATCAGGTTGTAAATCCAAAGTGCAAGGCATGCAAATATATGATATATGTGTGCAGAGGTTAATGGGAACACAATTCTTGTTCTCATCACAACAATGTGATCAAATTAAAAATAGGCATACCTCCATATTATCTGTCATTTTATTCAGAACACAAAACATTACAGACCAACTCCATACCATCTCAATATTCTGTATTCACTAAATATTCTCTATTCACTATCTTTTCTCTCAATGTCATTCATTTTAATCATGCCAGGCATCTCTCTCTCCCACTCAGTGATCAAGCATTATGTAATTCATGTATTTTTTTCAGAACTCCCATACAGCATGTCCTCTCCTCTTTCTGGTGCTGTTCTGGTCAGCTTTCAGTGTACAGTAACCTTTAACATGCAGCTCTCGTGCCGAGGCTGTTGTAATCTCTGTTAGTATTCCCTGCTCGTAGTCCGAAATCTGGCCCCAGCGAAGGCTAACATCTATTTCCACTTCCCTATTTCCTTGGAGTGTTTCTCTAAAGAATGAAAAAATCTAAAGTTCCTACGTTTCTATCTGGCCAAGTGTGTGTGTGTGTGTGTGTGTGTGTGTGTGTGTGTGTGTGTGTGTGTGTGTGTGTGTGTGTGTGTGTGTGTGTGTGTGTGTGTGTGTCCTACTGGGGAATTAGGTATTCTTATAAATACTTTACCTAGTAATAGACCGAGAAACATCGAAATACATTGCAGTATTGTTCAGACTTTAGGTTTGTTAGACCTTCACCAAAGGTCAAACGGCTCTGCACTCCATAATCAGTATGCTAACTCAAAATGTGCTCATGGAGTCAGAGACACACAGCATTGGGTTTGTGACCCTAATGATGAGTTGCATTGCCCTTGATTGCCTCTGATTGCTATATCAGGTTTAGACGTAACAAGTCAACGCTCACTGACACCCAGGACGACATCAGCCAAAAGGGCTATCATTTACACATCATATCTTAACTTAACTCACCTTTGACCTTAGCCACACTGCTTCATATATAGCAATATATGAAGTTATAAAGCATGGCTGCTGTTTTTATCTGTTAAATTATTTGTTGGTGTTTTACAATTGTTGTAATCGACCTTTGCAGTAGGGTCCCAGCCCCATTACCCCCACCATCTTAAATCTCTCTGAAAATCCTTTAAATGGCAACTTTGACTTGTTTTTATGTAATCTACTATCCTACCCAATATCCTGCTCAATCCTCTCGGACACCAATCAAACAAAGAGAGCATTATTATTGTTATGTTTGCCCATCCGCAACAACAACGGTGCAAAATTTATGACTTGGGAAAGATGAACAGATGTTGAAGCCGAAGCAGTTTGGTAACAGTCCATTACAAGACACTAGATCCTCATTATTTTGCCTTAAACAGCTGACCATACAACTATTTGTCGGATGGGCTACACTCAACGGTCTGAATTAACAAAGGCTTGCTGGGATAGAGCTGAGCTGCACCACTAGAATTGAACTTCCCAGGCTTGGGATTTATTTATTTTTACTTGCTTATCCTAGTTTCTAAATTGCACTGTAATTTAATTACACTGAAATATTCTCTCGTCAAATATCTGTCATGGTCCGCCCATGGTTTTCCCATTCACCTGCCTGCCACCATGATCTCCCCTAATTAACCCAACCACCTTCACCTGTGCTCCCCCTAAAACAGTCCTCTCCTTTCACTCAGTCCTTGCCAGATTGTCTCTTGTTTCATTCAGAGCTTTCCCGCAACTCCCGATTGACTTTGTCTACTCCACTCTGCCTGTTAACGAACCCTCGCCTGTCTGACCTCCTGCCTGCCGTCCAGTCCCTGTCGGTCTGTCTGCTCCTCTGTCCCCTTCTCCTGATCCACCTGTCTGACCTCCCGCCCGACGTCGAGTCCCTGTTGGTCTGTCTGCTCTCCAGTTCCCGACTCCCGATCTGCTCTTCTGCCCTCCCATTGCCGACTCCTCGCCTGCTGACCCACCATCGATTCCCTGCCCACCGATAGGTGGGCAGGGAATTGATCCTGTACCAGGATAAATCCTTGAAACTGTCCTACAACGGTCGTATGTCTATGCACTTGGGTTGTGCCTAACCCCCTGTTACAGCACAATCTGGCCAAGAATGGACCCAGCCCAGACGGACGACCGCATCTCCCGGGTGGAGAACGCGCTGCAGCAGGTGATGGCCACTACCAGGGCCGCCACAGCTCCGGGACAGCAAGACCTGGCACAAGTCTGCCAGGAATTGGCGAACGTCCAGGTCGGCGCCACCGCCCCACGGCCTGCTCCAGCAGCGACCGAAACTCCCGCCCCTCTACCCTGTGAGCCTAATGTGGGATCCCCCGAACATTACGATGGTTGACCCTACAACCTGCAACGCCTTCCTGTGCAATTGCTCAATAATCTTCTCCCTTCAGCCGCTCACCTTCGCCTCCGAAGAAGCCCGGGTGGCTTACACCATAAATCATCTCTCCGGACGGGCGTGTCTTTGGGGCACCGCTGAATGGCAGAGAGGGACCCCCGCCTGCCGCTTCTTCCGCCTCTTTGCCGAAGAGCTTAGGAGAATCTTCGGAACCGGTCCTCTGGGAGCCGAGGCCGGACGAGAATTGTTGGCCCTGTCCCAGGGAAGCCGTTCTGTCTCGGACTACGCTATCGAGTTCCGCACAAGGACACCCATGTGTGATTGGAATCCGGCCGCCCTCCGTGAGTTCTTCCTACAAGGGCTGGCTGGGTACGTCAAAGATGAGGTCATTGCCCATGACCCGCCATCTTCACTGGAAGCCCTGATCGAGCTCGCTACCCGCCACGCAGCCCTTCACGCCCTTGGTCCCCAGTAATCCCCGCCTCCCTTCTGCTGACCCCGACCGCTCGGGGGGATCCGGAGCACATGAAGGTGGGCCGCACCCATCTTTCCCCGGAGGAGAAGGAGAGAAGACGGAGGCAGAATTAGTTTGTAATGCGGCCAGCCAGGACACGTCGCTGATCGATGCCCGGTAAAAGCCCGAGCTCACCAGTAACCAGAGGCATACTGGTGAGCTCCGTCGCAGACTCTGCCTCTCCCACAAGACCCACTCTCTCCGATGAGCTCCTGTTGTCTCCGAGATGGAGACGAGTGGTAGACGGCCTTCAACACCCCTACAGGTCATTACGAGTACCTGGTGATGCCCTTCGGTTTGACCAACGCAGGCAGTCTTCCAAGCGCTCGTCAATGACCTTCTGCGGGACATCCACCACGTCACTAAGTTCAGTAGTTTATCGAATGTCTCATACACTGAGAGCCGTCTAGACACAGCTTTTACACCCATAGGGCCGTTCATTTATACAGTATTGCAATGTTTTATATAAATACATCTTATCTGAGAAGGTTCAAACGAGGCAGTCACTGCCTTTTTTACATGGCATCTAAAAGATTTTAGCAGAAAATGTGTGCCTGCGCCTGTGCGTTGGATCTGCCAGTGTATATGCATATGCTGGCGAGTCCATTCCTTTTTCCACAGTAATGAATTAAGCAGTAAAGAACAAGCTTTTTTTTTTATGCAATCTGCTACACAACCCTGGCTTGAAGCATAATTGAAATAGCCATGAGATTAATTGAAATCTTGCTATTTATTTCCTGCTCATTCCACTTTGTGTTTTAGCGTGGATGTCCAAAATGCATGCAAAACCAATAAAGGTTGTATAGAGTAAGGACATATTATACATACTTACACAAATGCAAATAGAGGGAAAAAAATCAATCTTCTGAGTTTATTTAATTTAAAAGATTCAATCCGATTTTTGATTGAACCCACCGCAAGGGGTGTTGAATTGAACCCCTCAGGGTTCTCCTGCATTCTGCTGCTGCCCACAGCACACCAAAAGGAAGAGATGGACTTTAATGAAGATGTAAAATTCATAGTGTAGTGTGAGTGCATATTTTTTTTATATTTCAAATTAGGATGTTAAATGTGTATGAACCGGGTGACTTTGGAATTAAGTCTGCATTCATTTATAGAAAGCATAGTTTGCTATCGTGATCTACATGTTTAATGTATATGTGTGCTGTTTTAGTTGCTACATTTTGGCTTTAAGAACTAACTTTTAATAATTGACAGTACCAAGATACAGAAAACATGTATATGCATTAGTTGGTAGGTTATGTTGGTAATTAGTAATATTGCATTGTGCATTGTTGATTCATTTTTTTATGGGTTAGTTGTAAAAGTCTACTCCTGTTATCCAGATTTGAAAATGGACACAATGATGCTTGTCTTCAAATTACTTAAGGTGAATGCTTTTAATGATGATGATCTGACGACAATTTAAAGGAAGAGAATAAATTGTAAATAAACAGAATTTCTCCACAAAATAAATTTCTCGTACTTACTAGCTTTAATGCTGGGTGCTTCATAGCAATTCACGGATTCAGCCCTGTTCATTGGAGGACGCCAATGTTGGTTATGATGACATGATCTCATTCAACTTTTTAATATTTAATTGAACCCAACCACCCCTCCCCCGACGCAAACACAATTCCGTTGTACAAGTTTGCACAATGACAATAAAGTCTGAAATCTGATTGAAACCATTGATTGATTTATTAGGTATTGGGCAATCGAGGAAACCAACAGCTAAAGTCTTACCCAATTTAGCTCTTGTGAGAACGGGACATATTTCTGGGGTTCGGGAAAGCCGGATAAGGGCTTTCCTCTGCGGTCATCAATTACAGTCTGATTAGCAACTTCAGATGCCAGAATGGAGTTGGAGTTGATAGATGACTAACTGTAGCGGAAAGTTTCACAAGTAGGCAGCCTACCCTCTGAAAAGTAAAAAAACACACCACAAGGGCTTTGTAAGATGTCCATCTGATAGGTGTCACAGACTTAGAGGTGTCAGGCCTATCATAGACACAAGACCAATTGAGCAAGCTATCACCTTTGCGCTTTGAAATATATTTCTAAAGTGTATGTTTTATAAGATATTGATATATATATTATATATTTAGGTGTTCAGGTCTAGATGCCATTCTGAATAATCTTTACAAATGAAAAGCTAAATCTTTTTCTGACGATAGCAAATGGCTTCCTAGATTGATGCTCTTATAGTGTGATCCAGATGCCTTGTACACCAGCCGAAAGAGGTTGCACTCGTGACCTCATGTCTTGTAGCACTTATAGCGTTCCCGTTTGTCTTTGTGGCACAACGAGTCGGGGAAAAGCATGGAAGCCATCAGGGTAGCAGCTGCCGCGCTAGTGCAGACAACTCAAACGTTTGGCGAACGTTCAGATTCTTTCTTTATGGGGAATTCCAGTTATGGATAAATCTGTTGCCTTGTGATGTAATGCAATAGAAACACAAAACTGAACATGGTTGTTGATTTGAATTATCTTTCACGTTATCTATTAATCACAGTTCTCCTAATTTTCTCTCTCCCTCACATATAGTTTTGGGTGTACTGCAGTTCAGACATCAGCCCAGACAACGGATCATCCTCATCCTTCAAAGGTACCTCGAGGAGGATAGCCTACAAAGTGACCACAACCAAGGGCTGCCCCCCTGCTGATTGCCAAGAAGGTGTTCATGTTCCTGTGATACATGGCCACCCAGAACAGCCTCCGGGACATTTCTGACATGTTCAATGTATCGCGTTCATCAGCACACCACGGCATACTCTGAGTGCTGACCCTCCTGTCCACCCTTGGCTGTGCTTTTGTCTCTTGGCCTACATGCTTTGAGAAGAGGGTGTCTACCTCCATCTTCCAAAGCGCATGTGGCCTTGAGGGGGTCATTGGAGCGATTGATGGCTGCCATATCACGATCCAGAAGACTACGGACAGAGGAGTGGACTGCATCGACAGGCAGTCCTACTGCTCTGTGCACCATCCTGCTGAACATCTCTAAGAGCTGCCTCTGATCTCCCTTCAGCGCCGTCATTACCGTCGGGGACATCAATAATGCAGCCATCACAGCATCAGACCTCTCTAGGTAGTCCAAATGCTCATCCTCCCTCTGCAGCTTACGCATCCTTGGGGTGTCACAATCGCTCCCCACGACAGGTGGGTCCACGTCGTGGTTGACCCAAAGCAGCTCGTCCATCTCTGTATAGAATAAGAAGCGGACAGGGCCCCTTCCCGTCCACACATTATTGTCCTTCACTCTCTTATCCCTCCACCAGCGCCGTCCACTTGCAGGCCACCTTGTCATCTGGGAATTGCTCCCCGAACTGTAGGCATAGCTTCCCAGCCATCTACTCCCACAGCAGCTTCTTGGTTTTCTTGCCCAGCCTCAGCCGCCGGTTGAGGTCATTGAGGGACTTGGCAGGTCCCCCGCCATCTAGCTCAAGGTGGCACATCAGGTGGATGAGGAAGAAGGTATTCTCTTTTGTTAAACCTTCATTCACTGGCAGTACAGCTGGTTGCACATTGCAGGTATCTGAATCATAACAATTAAACATGTCAGCAAAGTACCTGCAGCACCCAGGGTTAAATTACTGTTACACTCATGTCAACAGTGTAATGCCTCATCCATGCAAGTCCAATCTGCAAGGCGTAGGTTTGCAGCCACACTGAGGCCCTCGTCAACAAAACACTTGTCATTTTGTAGGTACAGGTTGCCCTGGTAAACCATGGTCCTGTCCTTGTCCAAGAAACATACCATGCTCTGGTTGATGAAGACTAAAAAGAAACAGACAATGTATGTTACAGACTGTAATTTGATTAGAATGCCGTGAATGAACAACATAAAGCTCTGAGGTGAAACCCTTACAGAAACACTAACATTTCAAGTAACTCTGTTTACATTTAAATACTATTTTGTTAGTCTATTTAAATTTTCTAAAAGTGACGTCACGTTTTTCTCGAGCCACAAAGGGCAATAGCAGGTTGTCATTTGTTGTTTGCTACATTAGCCTCTTTAGCAAACCGGCTTTAAAACAAACATTTACATTGAATTACATGCCAAACAATACCCTGCAATGCATACATTTTTGACCGGATTAAAGCAGAAACGTATTCAAGTGTTCAAATTCAAATTTGGTAGGCTACAAATACAAAGAAAATACATTACCATCCACTATGGGCGCAGCCATCTTTGCTTATCAAGTCATCCGGTAAACCTAGGGTGACCAGATTTGAGTTTGTGAAAAAGAGGACACTTCGTCGCGGGGGGGGGGGGCGAAAACATGGGTATTTTTTCTTTAGTTCGTCCGTGAACTTACATTTACGTTTAGGCATGGCTGCAGACAGTGGCGATCCTAGGTCCAATTGCGGGGGGGGGGGGGGGGGGGGGGGGTGGATCCAGGGGGGTGCCGTCTATACACGGCACCTTCTCAACGAGCACATGAGATCGGTCGCCCAATGACAGACTCTCTCTACAGTCAGCTCGCGCAAGAAGGTGGAACGTAAGGGAGATACCATTTCCAGAACTTGGAAGGCCGTAATAACCATAGACATATACAATGGTAATAACTAGTAGGTTATGTGAAAGACCCAGAAACACAAATATGCGACGAGGCAAAAAAAAAAAAAGAAGATAATAATAACAATAATATATATATTTTTTTTTTTTGCGACGAGGCAAAATACCGGACGTTTTTGGAATCCCTGCCGGACGCATTTTTTAGGTCTCGAAAAGAGGACATGTCCGGGAAAAAGAGGACGTCTGGTCACCCTAGGTAAACCTCACTGCACTCGGTCAACTCTCAGAATTCTGAGAGATGAAGAGAAAAAAGGGGGCGTGCCGATGTACGAGGCATCTGATCTGGAACACACCATTAGTAAGGCTGTCTACCAGCATGCCGCCAAAGCCCGCTCAGATTGGTCAATATTACTCGGAATACAAAACGGAAGCCAGAATGCTTATAATGCCAATTTCTGATACTGTTAGACTGATTCTGGATTTATTTGCAAATATCTATTTTTAGATATCAGGTATACGAGACGTATACATAACATTAGGCATAAAATATTGTCTTGCAGACTTATAGTT
Source organism: Gadus chalcogrammus (assembly GCF_026213295.1). NCBI lineage: Eukaryota > Metazoa > Chordata > Actinopteri > Gadiformes > Gadidae > Gadus > Gadus chalcogrammus. The sequence continues at coordinate 3,274,448 of NC_079421.1, forward strand.
AACTGGTTTAAGATGGTCACCAAAGTCTCCAAATCATTTTCAGTAACTTCAGTCAAAGAGAACGCAACGTTTAGATCTTAAATAACATTAATTGCACATTTTTGCTGAAATAATGTATGAACTTTCGATCAAATGTATTAACACTCAATGCAATATGCCAAAATTGAAGGCTTCTGAGAATTTAAATGTATTGTAGTGGGCCAGTGGGTGTGGGGTTTCCACGCCACCAAGTTGAACACATCGACTACACAATACACAGACAGAACAGTAAAGTCAGGGTGATTTATTCAAAAGGTACATATAACCATCACATGGGTGGAGAAAAGGGTAATCCACAACCCGTAGTCCGTAATCCGTATCAAGGGGTCGTAGCCAGAAGGGTCCTCAAACAAAGCGGTAGGTACACAGGGGGGTAGTCAGACGGTCCAGGTCACAACAGTTAATCAATGTAGTTCAATGTATCTCTCTCGTTGGCGGTTGGCGTTGGCTAGCTCTGGCTTGTAGTAGGCTGATCTCCCCTATAACCCAAAGAACTCCTGGATAACGACCCTCAGGCTTGCCTCGTTACAGGGAGGAAGTCCAAATAAGGTTTGGGTGTGGATACACAACTCCCCTCACTCCTCCCTGCCGTCCACCACAGTATCTTAAGAAACAATGTTCTCTAGGACATTGTCAAAGAATACGCACAACATGCAGCTTTCACTTGAATTCATTTGTTTCTACTTTCTGTCGACTTTCTTTTATTTCCCCGATGCAAAGCAAGCGATGAGTGGCTGACAGGTGGTAAACAGATTCCAGTGAATAATCACGGAACTGAAATTAACGAACACTTGAAGTGATTTTTCTTATTTGTTCAACTTGTTGAGCATCGGCAGGGTGTAAGAGAACGGCGTATTTAAAAACAGAAAGACACGAGTCCTCGACTGACAGCTCTATTAACCACAGCCACTGAAATTGAGTAGCACCGTTGTCTATAAGCCACTGCAGCTCAAACTAAAATTACATTGTTATGTATTATTTATTTTGCCACATGAAATGTCATTACTCATAGGATATGCAATCAAGCCAGAAATAGAATCATTCAATGATTGAAAATGATGAATTATGTGTCATACAGCTTGGATTAAAGTGTGTAAGAGGATCACGCAGGAAAAAAAAAAAAAAGCTTGAAATAGGAATGCATCTTAATGCAAATGCTGGTTCAGCTGACTTCCTGTCAATGGTGTGTGATTCGTTTCTTTCTTTCATCAGTACAGAGACCACATAGCGTCCATGTAAAGCAAGGATGCTCCAAACAAACTTGATTATCTCTTTGAGTTAATTAGTTGATTCTTTCTCCCACAGTCGTGCTGAAAACAGTTCTGAAGCCCACCTATTTCAAAGAACTACGATTAAACAGTGCATTCCCCACATATATGATAGCACTTAATCTTGGTGTTATAGCACATTGTTTTTACAATACTAAGTACTGTGTAATAAGCAATGTAACAACCTTTAACAGTATGTACTTCATGCGCATATTTTTATGGAACACGGCCGGGTTAAAGGTCGAGATACGGAATTGGTGAAAAATGGTTCCAAACTAAATTAGGCATAACATTATAAAATAATACAGCGTAGTATAATTGCTTATTACAAGTTGTATTGTCACAATGACATTGTTATATAAAGTATGGGTTAGGTTAGGGCTAGCCCTAACCCTAACCCAAATGTTTTATTTCCAGTAGCAGTTTAACATACAATTGTAGGGTAAATGTAAATAAAAAAGTATCTTCTGCAGGAATTGAACATGCAACCCTTCCTCCGTCCTGGAGATAAAGGTATCGAGCGTCCACTGACGTTGGGGGAGAACCTCAGAGAGTAATTCATACTGAACACTGGAGCACTGGAGCTCCGGGATCATTCCTCTAAGACGCCCAGGCTAAAGTGTTCCAGGAAGGGCTTTCGTCCTTAGATTCTTTGCAACACGTTTCCCTTCAACAACAAAGTGATGCAACAACTTGGCCAAATATAACTTAAATGCCGCCGTTTGCCAGAACGATCAATAATGAAGTGGTTGATCTTGGTGATGGAACAATTTTCCTTTCACATCTTTCACTTGTAGTCACACATACACCGAGACACACTTATACCATAGACACATTCATTGATGTTTATATCTCGTGCATATCCTGACATTTAAAGCACCGACATGCATACAGAATCATAAACAGCCACATAAACAAAGAAGAAGACTCAAAATGCACACAAACAGTCTCTCCATCCATTCATCTATGTAGGAATCCCTCAGCGTACTCTCCTTAAGTCTCACCTACTGCTCTTAAACCCTTCTTACTCGTGTTCTGGCCCCTAACTCCCTCCCTCTGCTATCAGCAGCCCACACCAACCGGTCTACATGGGATTTCACATTAATTATAGATTAAATCCTCAGCTCAACCTTTGGGGTCTTCACTATGGTGTGTGTGTGTGTGTGTGTGTGTGTGTGTGTGTGTGTGTGTGTGTGTGTGTGTGTGTGTGTGTGTGTGTGTGTGTGTGTGTGTGTGTGTGTGCTTCTGTGTGTGTGTGTGTGTGTGTGTGTGTGTGTGTGTGTGTGTGTGTGTGTGTGTGTGTGTGTGTGTGTGTGTGTGTGTGTGTTCCTGAGGCTAATTAAGGCCCAGGATCAGCACCTGACTTCAAAGAGGGGCTGGCCATGGTTCTGAACAGCAGGGTGCACATCACACACTGAATGGTATCGGTAAAGACCTCCACCTCCTCATTCTCCGGGATCACCTTCACAAAACTGTCTTAAAAAATCTGCTATGAGAAAAATTCTCAAGGAGATTTAAAAAATACAAAACTTAACGGCTTGCGAGGGTTTTTCTTGTGTGTGTGTGTGTGTGTGTGTGTGTGTGTGTGTGTGTGTGTGTGTGTGTGTGTGTGTGTGTGTGTGTGTGTGTGTGTGGGGGGGGGGGTGGTGGGGGGGGGGGATCAAGGAATTTCCATTACGTCTTTCACTCATGGGACGGTGCCTTTCAGCAAGTTGATATGAAGAATGGGTCTGTGACGAGTGCCCATTTGGAGTTCGAGTGCATGTGTCGTGTTGCTGAATGTGTGTCTGCTTCCTACACTCATCAGTCAGGCAGGACAGAGCTGTAGAGTAAGAGCATCTCTGATCTCTGTCTCTCTCTTTTCACTTTCTCACTCTCTCCCTGTCTCCCTCTCTGTCTCTCTCAGTGCTTTTTGAAGAGCAAGTTCAGATTCAGAGAGTCCGGTTTTACTGTGTACCTCTGTGTGTCCAAAAATAGGATTCACAATATGAATTGTATTGAATGTGATGCCCAGGTCTCAAAACCCTTGGATGTTAGATTTCTGAAATGAATAACCATATATCAATCGGGCCATATATCAATGGGCCATATATCAATCGATTATCATTATTTTCTCTGAAATGAAAAAGTGAAATTTGTATTTACTTTTTGCCTAAAAGTAGTGGTGCAGTAAAATACTGTGACCCATGGTTTACTATGATGTGTTTCAAGCTTTGGTTACCCAGCAAAAAATGCCAGGTTATTGGAATAAGGAATCTGTACTGTGTTGATAGGCCCTGGTTTGTGATTGGACAGAATCCCTCCCAGCGAGGGGTCTATCTGAAGTGTTTCAGAGCCTACACTAGTTACTAACTATTTATGAATGTATATGTATATGACAGACCCTAGTGTACATAGAAACAAAAAAATTAAACCAACACATCATTAGCAGTTAGCTAAACCCCTTTGGCTTGACATCTTATGAGACTGGAATGTCACAAAAAATGCAAAAAATGAAATTGCATGAGCTGAATCCATAGAGGATTGAACAGAGCTCCGTTATCATTTACCCGTGTGACAGCGAGTCATCGCTATGGTGACGGCGGAAAATAACAGCCATGCTAGGTGGTCTGATTTAATTATACAGCCGGGAAAACAGAGGGGCTTTGAAAGACACACAATCTGCCGGAATTATCGATTCCCCTCCAGTACTCTGGGGGGAGATGCCAATGGCAGCGACAGGAAAGCAGGCTGCAAGCAACACCCTGAGCAGGATGGTCTTCCTCCCAACATAAACGCTCCATCACTGACTCCTGCTGTCCCTGGACTCCAGCAAAGACGCCTTCATGCTGCTCATTCTCTACACACTTATTTGCTATTTCTACCCAAAGGCGACTTTAAAGGAGACATATTATGCCGCCAGGTGTGAGTCTGATTAGCCTTAGATGTCGTTTTGAAAGTCTGCCCCATATGACATCACTAGTGGGCGTGTCCACCTAGATCTGTGCTGGATCTATCAGCCTACCCAGTGAACTGATGTAAACGTTGCTCATCTACCCAGCATAGATCTAGGTGGACACGTCATCTGGGGCAGATTTTCGAAACGGCTTGTAAGGCTAATCACACTCACACCTGGTGGTATAATGTGTCTCCTTTAAACACGGTTAACCAGCAGGTAAGGATTAGGCTTTGCCTATGCCTACATATGGGATTGACTGCTGCAATTGGCATGCCTCGTCTTTAAGGTATATGTTTGTGTGTGTGCTGGATAGATTGTTAAAACCGTGGATTAAGTCTAAATACCTCGAATTCTGACATACCTTTTTTAGATTTATCCTTTTGTAGATGTATTTATATGTTCTTATGTCCTTGGACTGATGGTTAAGTTTTGGAAATACCCTTGGATCAGTTTCAGTGTTTGGGATACAAAATATAGTTGTATTATCATACAAAATAATGAAAATAAACAGTTGGGTACCCCCGTAATATACATTCCCCGCACCCTGACTACATTTATTAATGAATGAGGTAACAGTATTTTGGTTGTTTGTGTGAACGATTTGGAAAACAAATGATGACCTGGCCTCAACCGGCCTGATTTAATCTGTAATACTTTGCAGTAGTGGAGGGGTAAACGTTAACGGTAGCAGATTTGTTGTTGTGGTTGTCTTTGTAATTTTGCCATCGTTAGGCACAGGGGAAAACACAGAGAAAGGGTAAAAGTGTCTCCTTAAAAATCAATGAGAAGGCAAACCTCATGTATAGCCTAAAAATATGTTTGGCAATTGTTGTTGTTGCTGACGTTCCAATTTCCAATGAGACACAGATGCAACATATGAACAATACAAGGGAATCACTTCCCGTGTATTTGTTTTCCCCCTGAGAGAGGCCTGTTAGTGCATAAGCAATTCTACCATCATGGAAACCTGCGTCCACATCACAACAAAAAACAATGTGTGCAATGGTTTGATGAAGATGATCTCAGTGAATGCATGGCACACAATGGAGGAATGAAATACCCACTTCCGCAGCATCTTCAGTGATCAAATGCTGCTTATGGCTGTTATCGATGCTACTGCTGATGCCGGTAATCTCTGCAGCACCGCTTGCTGATAATGAGCCAAAATGTCAGGGAATGTCTGTGCCCGAGCATTCCCTTGATAAATAAGGTGGTAAAGGGGTACACCTATTTCCAAATACTTGTGATTGAAAGGAAGAACATAGTGTTGGGCAGTAGGAACTGTACTAAATTCATCAGGAGTGGGGTGGTTACATGGCTGTCAAATATCTTTTATTGATCAGGTATTGCGGTAGTGTCCACACAAGATACATTAACAGAGCATCTCTGAGGCTCAAGCTCAGTGGAGCTTTCTGCTGCAGTCTGAAATCAATGGAAGCATCAGTATCCCACGGTGATGAACACAGGAAGGCGTCAGGTGTTCTGTATCCATTGGAGCTGAAAGAATCCCTTCTTTGACAGTGATCATGTACCAAACATGAAGCTGATGCCATGACCATACATACATACATACATACATGCATGCATAAATACATACATACTTACATACATACATACATACATACATACATACATACATACATACATACATACATACATACATACATACATACATACATACATACATACATACATACATACATACATACATTCGATTGAACTGAAAGGTTTGACCTCGTTATCTGTTTCACTAACAGATATATTGAACGCTGAGATAGGATTGAATAAGCATGCTTAGCTTCTGATGTAGTGAACTACTTTTGCCGCATTTCTCTTGAGGGTGAAGCTTCATTTAACGTAGAGTGACTTAGCTCTCCCACTCCACTTTCCATGCAGCTTGCCCAACACTGAACGTACAGTACATACTGTATATATCCAGTCAATTCAGTTTACCCATGTGACCCAATGTTATGTCTAATGTGATTGAATCATGTGAATGAAGCATTTTAAATTATTACTCTTTTCTAGCGTGGTTGAGTGGATGTTGGATAAATGTCCACATGATGATGCTATCTTCACAACATTGCCAATCTCAAAGGGCTAAAGGTGGGGTAGGTAAGATCTAAGAGCTGTTATTTGAGTGTAATTTGTTAGAGACAGCATAGCCATTTGTCAGCTATTACTGGGTAAAATGCTCTGTAGGAACATCTGTTCTGTGTTGACTATGCATGCCACATCGCAAGTGTCAATCACCGGTGCTTGAAATGCAACACTAGTCAGTAGAGCTCAACAGTGACCGCCCCCTGGATGCTCTTCAGGAAGTGAATCTCCCATCAATGCACTTCAGGAGGACATCCTCATGTTCAGAGTTCATAGCCTGGAACTTGGGCAACCAACACTGAGATGACACCTGACCAAACATTTGATTCGGAGCAAAGAAAAAAAGAGAAGGAAGGCAAAGGTACAATACGTATTTATTTTAATAGTTTAGGGCCTACTCATCCAGTAAACCATTGCAAATTATATTTTCGAATGACTTGCCAAATTGAATTAAACCATTGTCATTGTTACAGTGATTATATAGTTAAAGCGCAAGTGAACCGTTGTTACAGCTCGATTTCTAACACATTGTTTTTTGTTTTTTTTTATGGGTTGTATCCCCACGTGTTATCCCCACGGCAACAAACCATTTGTGATTCTTTTTTTAGTAACATCATTGTTTAGGAGCGTTATAAGTGTAATAAATGTTGTACATGAAATGCGCCACACACCATGGCGTTATACTTTAGCTTCTTGTACTTTAGAAGATAACTGTCACTGCACTTTTTATAATAGTGTTGTAATTTGTTCTACTTTATGTTGGGTGTGTGCGTGTTAATAGCTATACTGTGTTTCATATCGTGTTGTGGAGTAATTTGTTTTACTTTATTTTGTGTGTGTGTGTCTCTAAGTGTTATATATGGTGTAGTGTTGTAATATAGTGTACTGAATGTTGTGTTTTTGTGTGTGTGTGTGTGTGTGTGTGTGTGTGTGTGTGTGTGTGTGTGTGTGTGTGTGTGTGTGTGTGTGTGTGTGTGTGTGTAGATATTCAGTGTTTCTTATGGTGCAGTGTTGTCATATGTTCTACTTTTTATTCTTGGTGTGTCTCTGTACAATATTTCATATGGTGTAATGGTAGTGTAATATGTTGTACTTTATGTTCGGTGTGTGTGTGTGAATAGCTATACAGTGTTTCATATCGTGTAGTGTTGAATGAACTGCCAGTTTCACCAATTCCCCACAAGTTTCTGGGAAGAACCGATGGTTATAGATAAATATATTAAGAAATATGAAGATAAATAAGTGATAATAACGTCCTCTCAATAAAAAACACAGCAGGTGCGGTAAACATTTCCATGATAATGGAGAGCCAAGAGATATCACTGTAACCTAAACCTTACCCTAACTCTGCGCTCTCGCTTTACAACTCTCAGTTCTTAACTACATCAGCTGTAAACGATAACATAACGTGTGTTTGAGGTACCGCCAACAACCCATTGTGTTGTGGGTATGTGAAACCTGTTCTGTGCTTTCTGCATTGTAAAACCACAATGAAGTTGCCCTCATTTTTATTTTTTTTATCCACCTTTCAAATCAACAATGGACATCCACAGAAAAGTGTCACCAAGCAATTAACCTGCCAACTCACCCTCTCATTAGTGCAGATTGTTACATCCTTTAACCTTTGACGATGTGTACTGTGTCTTAAGGGACCAAGCAGGAAAATCAGTCCCTTTGTTTCCTCTGGTTTAAAGTTGAACTATTTTTAGAGTCAAGTCCTTTATCTGGATGCCATACTTGGTGCTGCCTCCTGATGACATTACAGCAAATGTATATAGACTATAAATAAATGATAAATGGACACACAGAAAGCATATACAAATATAAGTTACATACAATAGCAGGTTGTGAACAATGCCAAGTGCCTTTGCATTGCAAAACACATTTCAGTATGGATCGTTTGTGATATTACAGGGAATCGAATATAATAAGATTAGAACTTATTAAATCTATTCAACTATGAACAGTAAATTGTGGTGGTGGCATCTGCCAGGGCCCCCTCTACACAACCAAACTACTGCCAGGGCCCCCTCTACACCACCAAACTACTGTCAGGGCCCCCTCTACTACACCACCAAACTACTACCAGGGCCCCCTCTACACAACCAAACTACTGCCAGGGCCCCCCCTATTACACCACCAAACTACTGCCAGGGCCCCCTCTACACCACCAAACTACTGCCAGGGCCCCCTCTACACCACCAAACTACTGCCAGGGCCCCCTCTACTACACCACCAAACTACTGCCAGGGCCCCCCCTACTACACCACCAAACTACTGACAGGCCCCCCTACTACACCACCAAACTACTGCCAGGGCCCCTCCTCTACACCACCAAACTACTGCCAGGGCCCCCTCTACACAACCAAACTACTGCCAGGGCCCCCTCTACACCACCAAACTACTGCCAGCCCCCCTCCTCTACACCACCAAACTACTGCCAGCCCCCCTCCTCTACACCACCAAACTACTGCCAGGGCCCCCTCTACACCACCAAACTACTGCCAGGGCCCCCTCTACACCACCAAACTACTGCCAGGGCCCCCTCTACACAACCAAATTACTGCCAGGGACCCCTCTACACCACCAAACTACTGCCAGGATCCCCCCTACTACACCACCAAACTACTGCCAGGGCCCCCTCTACTACACCACCAAACTACTGCCAGGGCCCCCTCTACTACACCACCAAACTACTGCCAGGGCCCCCTCTACACCACCAAACTACTGCCAGGGCCCCCTCCTCTACACCACCAAACTACTGCCAGGGACCCCTCTACACCACCAAACTACTGCCAGCCCCCCTCCTCTACACCACCAAACTACTGCCAGGGACCCCTCTACACAACCAAACTACTGCCAGGGCCCCCTCTACTACACCACCAAACTACTGCCAGGGCCCCCTCTACTACACCACCAAACTACTGCCAGGGCCCCCCCTCCTCTACACCACCAAACTACTGCCAGGGCCCCCTCTACTACACCACCAAACTACTGCCAGGGCCCCCTCTACACCACCAAACTACTGCCAGGGCCCCCTCTACACCACCAAACTACTGCCAGGGCCCCCTCTACACCACCAATCTACTGCCAGCCCCCCTCCTCTACACCACCAAACTACTGCCAGCCCCCCTCCTCTACACCACCAAACTACTGCCAGCCCCCCTCCTCTACTGTCAATCCTCCAAAAGTAATAAGAAAAGTGGGTCTGACTTTGACTCTTCAACATAAATGAATGAGCACCAAGAGGACAGGATTTATCTGTCCCCTGCGACTCTCTCTTTTTTTTCTTATAGTGGCCAAAACTATGGCCATTATTCTGAGACTTGCATCATCTGACTGCAACAACAAAGAAAAGGTGGCCATGTTTCTCAAAGTAAAAACCAGCCACCAAGTATTCATAAGATGAAGAAAAGACAGTGGTGCCATTACTAAGCAAACCGGGTAGGATTTATTCAACAGCCTCCACTTCACTCTTGGGAAATTTTACAAGTGCTTTGGCATGGAATCATAGAATCTGATTTCCTGCTTCCTCTACTTACCTCGTTAGCAATTAAGTTAACAGCCACCACTGGTTCTCTACTGTGCATAGCGGTCCTATTAGGGAGGGATGTTGGGTTTTGTCTTGTTGCTAATCAGCAGGGAAGCTATTTGCTCATTAATGATGCAAACTGAAAGTGAAATGCATGAGAAAAAAATTGGGGGAAGAAAGCTACTAGGAATTAATGATTTAACAGGTCAAGTATAGGTCGTTCTGTTGGAGTGTATTCTAACTACATTAACAGCACAGTATTAACATATATCTATTTTAATAGTATAATAAACAATAATGACAAAATAACGACTATATACTGTTGAAGTCCTTCCTACCATGTTCCTCGGCAGCCATTTCTCAGCCTGAGAACATAATCTGACTGCCTCTCCTAATCATTCAGAACACCTTTACGACATTTCATCTTTCATTTCATGCTTCAGAAAGGATTCTCCAGCTGCCGGGACCGCACTCCACCACACTAACCCATGGAGGTATTGAAATGACCTAGGGTCAAAGTGAGAAGAGCAATAGCCCCCCAGTTTATTAGGATTATTATGATAACATGTGTAGCTGTTAATTCATCCCAAACTTGAATTACTTATTGATTTAGTTCAAAAATCCCTATATGGCTTGTATATCGTTATGCCACAATGAACGCCTCCATTTCAGATGTATAGGAAAGTTGTTAAAGATAGTGAAAGTGTTGAAATCGTGTCATAATCTGAATCTGAGTCAGAAACTGCCAGTTATTCTCATGCGAGTTGTGGCAAAACAGTGTTTGGATTAGCCTAGGAAACTGTCCATTTGCGTTTATTTCGATTTGACATTACTACATCTCTCTTGAGTACTGAAAATGGACGGCGTATCGCCAAAAAAACCTCAGATGACGCATCATGGGTTACAAGTCCTATACTGACGTCAGAGGAAAAAAAGATTTGCCCATCTTGAGGGATGGATGAGATGGAGAAGCATTGGGGACATCCCTGAGTCCGCACTTAGGATGAAACCTTGATTGCCTGGTTCAGAGCGTGATATTTATGGACCAATGCACCCTGTCAATTCTACAGATAATGTGACACAGTGCATCCCTTCTAATGTATTTTGTACAATGTCCTTGATAAATGAACTAAACCAGGGATTTGTCTCCATGAGCATCTACAGATGTATCGCCTCAATCCCTAAGCCGAGAGAACTAGTGGCGTTCAGGAATAGACACAAACACAATTAGATAGAAAACTGGGAGTAGAGTCTTATTTCAGTAATGCACCTACGCTTTGAGGCTCTTCATTATAACTCTGTTATTTAACTCTGTTATTGACAGCTGAATAACCAGAGGCAGGAAGGACCAGAGCTGTAAGCTATTTTTAAATTTGCACTGAATTGATATAAATGTTTGTGGCTTCAAATCAATGTGCACATTGCAGTTGATTCCCTACAATAACTTTTACTTCTGCATAAGCTTTTAATGTAACGATCATTGATAATCCGTAACTGATATATACAGTATCTTTATACATGTGATGTTTTTTTATGTTTAGGTTATAAGGACTTCTGTTTTCATCTACCAGTGTGTGTGTGGGGGAGGGGGAGCAATTGTTTAATTGCTCAAAAGGTACAAACCATATGTTCTGTGAATACTTTTACAGTAAAAGGACTTATACCACCTGTCTCTATTTCAATAGAAATAGAGACAGGTGGGTCGGCAGGCCAGATCACACTCTGTGTGGGATTCAGGGAATATGAGGAGAGCGGGGTTCCCCCTGGGAGGGCAGTACGAGCAGAGCAGTGAGGAACAGCTGCCATGCAGGGCTGAGCCGTGCAGCCCCTTGAGGACAAGCTGCTGATCCTGCTGGATGCCGTTTAGAGTGCTGGAAGGAAAGAGGGAGGAAGGAAGCTTGCTTCGTACTCACTGTGTCTTCACAGAACATGTCCATTCTCCTGTATCTCGGGAGAACCGACAGAAAGAGGGGCAGTGGCAAACAGCCCCGAACCCTCTCATTGGCTCTGCGATGCTCTCCTCCCGAATGAAGCGCGGTACTGTCCCTTGCTCCTCAAGGGGCCTTTTGAACATTTTGAAAAGGTGTCTTCAGTTTTGCTGAAGGAGTCTGGATCCCACAGGAAGGAGGTCTTCTGTACAAGAATCAGGCACTTCTGAAGGGTCAATTTTCTGAAGCATCTGAAGCAGTATGGCAGTGGGCAGATTGCCTCTCCAATGATGCTACCAATATACACAGGAATCTGTGTCCGATTACAGCGAAAATGTTTAAAGTACATGAGTGGTGACCCAGCTTATCCATACATACTCTGATGTATGAGAGGGAGACATGACCTGGCCAATGGATGATATTTTTATATCATCAGGGTCGTGCCTGTTGCCAAGTGGCAAACTTCCTCCTGGATTACTTTAACGAAGACCAAATCGTCTGTGCCATCTCTGCATTGATCTGTGATCCGCATAATATTGAAAAGAGACTACATTGTAATATAATCTGATGTCATTTTGTCCTAAGTGTTCACTGTCACAGAATATAAATGAACAGAAATGATCTTGACATACCTGGAAACCTGCAGAAATGTGATACTGTTCAATGTGTAAAGTACCTAAAATGCTCGTTTGCACTGTCTTTGTTGTTCAGTTTTTTAGCGGTGCGCCGAGACTAATTATTTGTATTTTAATGAATTATTCAAACCAGTTGTGATTAGCAAACCCAGCAAATTAGCAAATTTTCGGTGCAAGGGGTCAAATATAATTCAGTGCATCTGTCATCATCTAAATGTTTTTGCATAAACGTGCAGTACTTAAATGATTTCCTAGCATTCATATAAATATGCAGTAATGCGTGGTCAAAAAATACCAACGCAAGTAAAAGAGAGAGTAAGCAAATTGTTTATTGCGTATGAAATAGCAGGTGCAAAGGACATTGTACGATTCCTTCGGACAGGAATTTGGTGCAATATAATAAATACTAGTTTGACCAGGATTATAATTTCATCCAACACAGCATTCAAGTCACCTGGCATAAAGATTGCCTTTAAGAGTGAATGGGACTTATTTGAATTATGTGTCAGAAAAAGAGAATGAAGAATGCCAATAGCATAAGGTGGTGATATAGCAGGCCCACACTCTTACAGTGCTTTAATGCCTTTCTGTCACCGTTGATGGAGGAGGGTAACCAGGCTTATACAGCAGGCGTCTTTGCCATTTAACTTCAGAAGCATATGTGGTCGAGCCTGCTTTGTCAAAATCAATCAATGAAATAATCGAAACAGGGCAGCAAGAAAACCGTTTTTCTACTTTATTGAAACAATAAAAAAATATCTGAAAAGCATGTTTAAAGTCAAGGGTAAGGGGAGATCGCAGGGATGTTGTTATCTGAAAAAAGCAATCAGTTTAGCGGTAATTGTCCAGTGAATAACCTATTTGTGGAAAACCACATGATGGTTCTCTGGTTAAAAAGCATGTGCAATAAATGATGTCGACGGGATTGCTTGGGATTATTAAAGGATATGAAATGGTCTTCTTCACGTCTTCCACACTGGATAATTCACAAACATGTAGCGCGTGCCACACAGTCTTCAAGGTTTTTTGATCCCACAAGCTATTTTATTGTGACTATCATTGCGTTACAATCATTGCAGGACCTGATTACTTCAGGTTTCCAAACAAGGTATTCAATGTAATAAAAAGTCCTAATTTTTAACGATTATTTTTAACTACTGTCGGGCGGGTAAAATAATACACCTCAAATAATTTGCATTGAATTTGTATGTAAAATCTAATTTATTTGCCTCCCGCTGCATGTACAAACTTTTGTTGACTGCTGCAGTGCAGCGGAAACTTAATGGCCATGCAGAATACTATTGTTATTAGACAAGCAGCACTACAGAGATAAACTGACAGGATTAGAGCAAATAACATATTAGACAATTCAAGGTTGCAGGTGGTCATTTATATTATGCCGTTGGTCTGTGAAATCATTTTTAAATTGAGTTATAAATGGTATAACAGTTTTTGCCTGTTGCTTGAACATGTTTTGCAAAACTTGGCTCATTGTGTCAAAACTCAACACACAAGCAAATCAGACACAACACGGGAAATATACCATTAACCTAAAAAAAAAGCATTAAAAAAATCTTCTATAGGGTTTAGAAATGGCAAGTAAGGGGGCAAGTATAGGACTTCTAATTGATAATTGATGGTGAACCAGCTCCGGACCAGAAAAGCCAGATAGAGACTAACATTATCCCAGAAAACAACAAACCTGGGCTGCTCTGATCTGTCCTGTACAGCAGCCTCATGAAGTGCATCTAGAAATGTGATGATATGTTGGGTATTGTATGGGACCTATTTTTGCATGATGGTGCAGTTTCCCTCGAAGGCTTATGGCAGCACACAATGATATATTTCTCCCGCGCTGCCCCGGGACATACACAATTGCCCTTTTAACCTTTTCGTATCTCACTGATTGGTGTTAAGTTTTGTAAGTAAATGTTTTCAGGTGTGTATCTAAGTATTTTAATTTTTTTGTATTTTGAATATATATATCTTTTTTTATCTAATTTGCATTCGTTTATAACATACAAAACATACAAACAACAACACAGAAGAAATGAGACAGACCTACACCCCCCCAATCACCCCTCCCAGCCGGACAGGACTTGCAGACAAATAATAGGTGAAATTAATAATTTAACACTTTCTGCGGCATCAGCTAAATTATCCAAGTTCTTTGGTTTTGCACCATGTGTTTTTCCAACTGATAGTTCCATATTGAGAATATTGGACTGTAGGCCAATTTATAACTGAAGGAATTAATGAATGATTTTTTCCATATATTGTCCATTGGCATAGGTTTGAATGTTGCCTTTATCAACAAGAAATATAGTTTCGAGACCAGACCTCGCGTACCAATAAAATAATATGTACAATGTATTGATCGCTGTGGTAGTTATTGCCCCCTGGGGATGCTTAAGACATTTAAAGCAGAACGCAAATGCAAATAGAAGAAAAAGGACGACGTTGGTAAATTGAACTGCTGCTGAATGTCCTGAAATGAGCGAAGACTGAAATATTTTGTAGTATCAGAAATTATATGGATCCCTCTATCAGACCAGTGAGGAAATAAGGCAGACCGACCTCCCAGTAGTAAGTCATAGTTATGAAATAAAGGAAAATGCTGATGGATTTTTATGATGCTCTTGGTGTGCTTGCTCATCAGGTGCCAGACTGAAATTAAATCTGATATTATTGGCCCAGATTTAAGGTTACAGAGTTTGAGAGGAATATTACAATGTACTACATCTTGCAGTCTATGTGGAAACACTATTTTCGCACTTTGAATAGATGTGTTTTCCCAATCTGAGATTTCATTTTGTGAAAAGTGTTGCAGAAAGTTGAATTACTTTGGTAAACGCATGTGTCTCTATTGTTTCCAAAAAATTGGCAAAAACTGTAAAATGCCATTCAAAAGTCTTCAAATGAACTTGTTTGAACCAGCAGGTACCTTGTACTGACTGTTAAGTGTTCCTTCCTTTTTGCAATTGAGTTCCTCAAGGGTATAGTATTCTAGCGATATCTCCCGTTCCCATGCTAAACCACTCTTATCGGCTTAAACAAACAAATTTAAGAACTAAAATAGAAGGAATTGAATGACTTTGAGTTCATCAGCTATTTCCAAATCATTCTTTACCTACATTGAAAATCATTTAACGTTTAGCTAATGGGAAATCCTGAATGCTGAAGAGAGAATCCTTGTAAAAGTGGCAAATACAATTCCCATCTGAATGAACGTATTTTTAGGTGCAATCTGGTCAGGTTGTCGGTGATGACGTCATCGGTATGATGACATTGGGTGTTGTGGGATAGAGGGAGATTGAGTCTTCTTTAAAACTACTTCATCCGGTAGCGATTTTGGTGGCACAGAAATCCATTTACCTGTTCTTCTCTGGCGGTTTAGTGATTTCAGATTCTATAAATATTAAACGCTACATCCATTAGTGGTAAACTAGTTGTTTTGTTTGTATGTTCTTAAATTGGTTTGGGATGACGGGGACTTTTGGATGATTGAGAGGTATTTGATGAAGCCCATCTAAGGTCACGAAGGTGGTGGTTGCCAGGCTGCCGGTACTTCTGGACAAGGTAAGAAAGTAATCACTTTTTTTGGGTTGGGAATGCTAGTGTCTCTGATAGGTTGTCTTATCTATCAAGTAATCAGTATTGAATGAATCAATATTACAGTCCGAGTGCAGTCCAACAGTTGTTCTTTTGGAAATCCCCCCCCCCCCCTCATCTTTGTTCTTTGTACAGCTTTTCAAACAACATGCAACAAGCTGTACTTCATGTAACGTTACTTAACACATTTGCATATGATGTAGCCATAACCCTATGGCTTAATTTAGATTTATGCAAGAATTTACCGCTTCACAATGATTTGGCTAAATGTAATCTGAGTTTTGTTTTTTCTGACCTGTTTCAATTCAATTTAATACAATTTCATTTGTATAGGCCTTAATCACCATTACAGTCTCAAAGGGTTTAACAGGCCAAATATTTATGACAACCCCCTTTACCCAAGCCCCCACAAGGGCAAGAAAAAACTCCCTTGAAATAGCAAGAAAGAAATCGTGAGAAGAAACGCATAGCACGGGATCCCTTCTTCCAGGGATGGTAAGGAGTGCAATGGGTGCCATAAGGGACATACAGGTAAATACATGCACATCATATTAAATTGGTGATGCTGTGCTGGCCAGGTTAACCATGTGGAGAGTCCAGGCATCCAGTCCAGTCACCGCAACACGCTAGAACAGACAGAATAGTGAATTAGAACAGAAAAGTACATAGTGGAAATGTATACTGCCATTAATTTAGTAACTGCATTACCAAAAGCACAAACAAACACGCAGTGTTGAACACAAGGTTGAACACATATCCTACAGCATTGTAATGTATTTAATGATTCCTCGCTGCTTTATCACTGCAGTGACTTCATATTCTGTTTTATGTACATTAGTGAGAGGAAGTAACAGCATGTGGTGCATGTATTTATTTGTGATCTTAATACAAATGGTTACACCTTTCAATCATAACAGTGTCAGCCATTGAGCCCCACTAAACCACTGGGTATTTAATGGAGCTATGCTGCTGGGACAGGTTATTGGCATGGCTGTTGTCATGTAAGTAATGAAAAAGAGCAATGCTGGTTAGGATGTGTATTTTGGTGAGGCAGCTAGTCTGGTATGGATCTGCTGGAAACTTCCTCTTGGTACTTGACACAGTTAGATAACTGTTAGGCCTATACATGTCATCCGTGGAAGATACTAAAAGCAACATTTGAGATACAAATGTTGTTGTAAACATAAAGACGTCAAAATATAGTTGACACCTACACACATGCATGCGTTAACACACATCCCGATACTGGAGTCCTTTGAGGAAGCGTAATCTTCATGCTGGTATCGTGGTTGTGGGACTAGGCATGACCAGGAGCGTGGTAAAGATTCAACACGTGTTTATTCACAGGTAAACGGACATGCTCTCTGGAGATGGTCCATGGAACGTTTCCCCGATCCCGATAAATCTTCAGTCCATTTTGGTATGGGTGGGATGGTAAATAAGCCACACCCACAGTGTCTGATTACCCAGAACCATTCAACTTGATAAGGTGTCTTGACCACTCTTAGTGTAGAAGTCAGTGGCCCAATGCCCAATCCCAATGTCCGGACGCACGGACTCACTGACTTTATTGCGCGTTCTCGCAAAATTATTAAGGCTATCCGTGAGTCCGCATCAGTGCAAACTTCACCTGAGGGAATTCCCACAGTTCAAAGCGTTGTGACATTTACCGCGTAGACCATAGGGAAATCTGGACATTAGGAAGGTAAAAAACACGACAACGCTACTGTCAATGCGTGACCAGATGGGAATTTCAGCCTTTTTTTAGAGAGCCGGATCATTTGGATCAGCTCACCAAAAAGAGCCGGCTTTTTTGCTGCCATGCGGCTATTCATATTACTACTTATACCTTTTATAATTCAGCCAAATGTAGGGCATTCCGATTTATGTTTAGTATGTGTAGGCCAATAATCACCTCAATTATTCAATACATCCTTTGTACTGAAGTATTCAAAAGTAAAAATTATATTTTCTAAAATCAATAAATTGCAATAAATTTAAACCATCAATTATAATAAAATCTACAATTAAGATATGACCTGTAATACTTTCCACGTATTTGCGTGTTAGCACCCTAAGTATAACTGCGTGATGCGCATTATGATGACCTCATATGCTGCACTGAACAAACCAGACAATATGAAGTGAGCTCTCTCCTTGTTGATGAAGGGCAGCAGAGTCTCACGTCTTACTCGGAGTGTGTGGTTCGTTTTCTGAATTCAACCTGCCAGCATTTGATCGAATAAAGCCCAGTGGGATTTGAAAGCTCAAGCATTGTTATGAGTTATTCAAGTCCCTCAGGGCTTCACTCCATGCTATTTGGGTACGGACCAGCCCTAGGCAATAACACCAGCAGCCGACACATACTAAATGACTTGAAGTACACAGAATCATACTTCAACACTGCAATCAACCTGTTAAAACTCATAACAGGCTACAAATGCTGCATGATTTACCCTTGATATCCTTTTCAGAGCAGTATGGTATGGATATAATATTTTAATGCATAAACATATAGAAATTCTAAGTATTCATTCAGGTGGACAAATGAACAACACTGGGATTTTATCAGCATCAACCACAGTGATCTGGTTTTTAAGGGATGTCAGTCACATAAGGGAATGGTAAGGCAAGAAGGTATAGAGCGCTCCTTGTGGTTTACGCAGGCAGCGGAGTGGCACTCTGTCTGAAACGATAGCCAGATCGTATGATCGTTAATCCCTGGCATGTTGGAGCCGACATGCCTGACGCCTTTCACTCATTGTTCCACATTTAGATCGGCACCTCTCCCATCACACACCATTGTTCTGCTTGTGTGTCTCTGTCAGCAAAACAATCCTTCATTATTCATATTTGAGCTTGGCCTGAAACGCTGTTAGTCTTTCCAAGATGCTTCAACTTGCAGTTATCACACCCCCTTTTCAAACTTTAAAACCTCCTCATAAGCGGTGGTTGAAAGGGATTGCGTCTGAATCTATTTGATGATCTGCATTTGTGCTCTTGTGCCAAATGATAACGGGCTGCCATTCCAGCCCCCAGAGGTAGCGGGCCATTTGTCAAAGTTATTTCAGAATAACTGAGAAATGCTCAAGCAGTGCAGATAAGAATATTCTTTTATTTTAGAAGCCTGCCTCGGAATACGACAACACACATCCAGAGTTTACGGAAAAATATGACTTTTTATCTTCGTATTCGTCATTTCTCATAATATTTAATATATTTATGTATCCGGCTGCTTGCTTTTGCTTTACAGCACTTAACACTTTTATGCTCATAATTGGCTAAGAGGTTTTTGACAGTTTTACAAATGGAGCCATCACAGTCCAATGCTTACACAATGAAGCAATGGAGGCTAATTCCACCAGCACCACCGTAGAAACAAGAATAATATGTTAATGTTAACAGTGGTAAGTGTTGGCAATTCACCCCCTTATGTCAGAGAGGCAATTCAATTTCATGAAGACAACAGAATAGATTGAGAAAATGTTTAATTTGGCTGAAATAAATGGCATGAATTAATGTTCAATTGCAGGGCATATTATACTATTAAGGAATACCAGCCATTTACTTTTCAAAATAGTTTGGAAAGACACACAGATGAGAGCAGTAGAAATAAGAAGAGTTTTGTCTGGCAATCTGTCACAGCATTAGGCATTTGAACTGTGGTCATTCTGAATTGAACCAATTGGAACAATTGCCAGTTTAAAGCTTTTTTTCTCTGAGTCATCCCAGGACTAAAAAACTACAGGCACAGGAGAGTAAAAAACCCTCTAGGAAGGGAAGGTTTTTTGATGTGTTATGATATTTTTTTATTTCAATCACATTTCCTGAACAATGGGAAACATGACAGAAAGCCCTAAAAATATATTTCATAGAAAATGTCCAGCCCAATGCAGCAAGGGTAAATTGGCCTGTCACTCTTAAGATGAATATGTATGGTTAACTTCAGACTTTTTCCAAAATTATCTGGCTATTAACCCTATTGACGAAGAAGAGAGAAGATCTGTAAAAGCATACTAATTGGTTCAAATTTGAATGTTGATAATGATATCTGTGCTAATTTCAACGGAACACAAGCTGTGCTTAGACCACATATAAGTGGTAAGCCTGAATGTATGCGTGCATCTATGAATAAGTTGTTGCTTGTGGCTAGCATTGTATTATTTGTGTGTTCTCATTTGCTTATTATAATTTCTAGAAAGCAACATGGTTCCTGGCAGCAGATGAAACGCTGAAACCCCAAGGGAGTGGTATATACAAAAAAAGAAAAAAAAAAGTAGGTCATGGAATTGGAAGTGAAAAACATTGTATTAATCAGCTGGCTTTGGTTTTGGTGAAAACAAAATAGTTCACAATGGCAAATGTTTGTGTCACTTCAATCATATACTTGTCACTTGCCAGTTTTGTTACAGCGATGACAATATACTGGCTAAGGCCCATGTGGAGACTGCCGTTGAGCAAGGCGTGTCACGGGTTGGCTGGGCTTTAGAAATGGCCTCCCTGCTGCTACGAGGCTAGCACAGTCTGTCGGAGAGACATCCTAGGCAGTAGAGCAGGATTCAAACCTTTCATGGGCCGAGTCCTTTTTTATAAATAAAGTGTACATATCTCAGGCCCCTGGTGAGTGAGTGTGGGCCCCGGGCCCCCTGCAGTTTGTGTCAACCCCCACGTCGGTGTAGAAGATGCCATTACGCACAGGCTCCCCAGACCGTGATCTCACCTGTAGTACCAAGTCACAGTCTTTTATTTCTCCAGCACTTTCAACACCGTCTAGACCCCCCCCCACACACACACACACGCACACACACACCCCAACGCTGCTGGCAGAGAAGCTCTCAGATCTCCCAGATGCTCAGGTGGATCAACACATGGTGGCCCGGGACCACAGATGCTACGAAGGTATTGACGGACAACACTGGGGCACCTCCGGAAACCGTCTCCTCCACTCCTCCCTCTT
The DNA here is from genome assembly GCF_026213295.1 of Gadus chalcogrammus. Lineage (NCBI taxonomy): Eukaryota > Metazoa > Chordata > Actinopteri > Gadiformes > Gadidae > Gadus > Gadus chalcogrammus. Next base: position 3,295,457 of record NC_079421.1, read on the forward strand.
CTGACTCATCTGACCCCCGCTCCCAACCACCAAGCTGAGCCCTTTACAAAAAATGTCGGTGGTGATTTTGACCTCGACAACGAGTATAGAGACCTGGTAGATTACTTTATGGATCGCTGTTATGACAAGCACATCCCGGGGCGGTCAGCATTGGCAAGATGTGGGCGGCTGTCATGTCCCTGTCACTGAAAGAGGAACCACATTCAGGTGCAGGCGAGTGCACATGGACAATGGTCAGAAGAGGGATCCAACCACCCCAAGTACTTCTGCAGGAAAGGGCAGAGCAAACTGTACCCTCCTCATTGATAGGGTGAGGGATACAGTTGTCGGACCGGTCTCTGGAGGCTGATTCGCAGTGTCGTTACAGCAGTGTAAAGAGGACGGACGTCAGGAGACTATTTTTGTTCTGAATCTGGAATGCAATCTTCCTGTATACAATGTACATTGAATGTATCCTGTGTTTGCTTGTCACTGACATGTTCACTCAATTTGAGGGCTCATGTCGTGGCACCACGTGTGGGTGTGATAAGCTGGTACAAGCCGTTTGAAAATCCTTCCTTCCCTGTGCCAGAGTGACATCAGAAGGGGGCGTTTCCACCTAGAAGCACGCTGGATAGATCAGTCTACCAGCCTACCCAGTGGACTGTAGCAAACGTCATATATCCTCCATATATCTGGGTGGACACGCCCACTTCTGATGTCACTATGGCACAGGGA